>NW_019725453.1:0-876 GCF_002891405.2 Cryptotermes secundus | reverse complement strand
ATTGTAACCACCCAGATACAGAACTTTTTTTTCCCAGCCCAAGGTCGGATACTTTTTGGAGGGAGTAATATACTACAAAATAAAACTAGGCATACCAACATCAAGGAGTCAACAGGTAGAAATATGTTGGACACATCTGTCTTCTGGGATATAACAACACCATGCAGTTGTGAAAGTCGACAGACATTATCGAGGAACATATCACCTCTATCATCATGGTCGAAGAGTAAGCACAACTTGGTGCATACTCCATGAGGCTTTCTTGCTTGGCTTTCATTGTGCTATACAGCACTACATTCCAGGCAGTAAAACTCAAGCAAAAATATATAGAAATAATTAAATAAACATCACTATTGTTGCCTCAACTATATATACCAATGTGAAGCTGCCGTACCTTAAACAGATTTCTTCCATTCAGTGGGACCAATGCCCCTCTCTCATCATATTGGTCTTTAACATCTTCAATGCCAGCACCAAGCAGTTCATTCCTCAGAAGACATGAGTATGGTGATCCATCACAATTCCAGCGGCCATTCTCAGTAGCCTTTCTTGTTAGTACACTATGGCCATCCTCCTAAAATTAAAATCACAGCAATTTCAAAGACATTTCCTCAATTACCCAGCACTAAGATGAATCCACACATATTATAAACAAAGGAAACATCGCAAATTTCAAATAAACATCTCAAATGAAATGAACTATATAACTACATCATAACAGCAAGTTTCAAATGATGATGCAGTGATACAGCTGCTCCAAATCTCAAAGAAATGAAATAAGAGACTGCATAAATGGAATGTAGAGATTTTTCCCCATTCATCTCGGCTCAAGAACAGTCTTAATATCAGAAAAGTGTTAAAATAACCTTGAACTGG
>NW_019725452.1:0-705 GCF_002891405.2 Cryptotermes secundus | reverse complement strand
CTAGCTTGGTAGCTTTGCGTTGCTAGCTTGATAGTTTTGCGATCTATNCAAGCTTGCTAGCATTTCGTTGCTAGCTTACTATCTATGCTTTGCTAGCTTGCTAGCTTTGCGTTGCTATCTTGCTAGTTTTGCGTTTTAGCTTGCTAGGTTTGCGTTGCTAGCTTGCTATGTTTGCTTTGCTAGCTTGCTAGATATGCGTTGCTAGCATGCCAGCATTGCGTTGCTAGCTTGCCAACTTTGGGTTTCTAGCTTCCTTGCTTTGCTTTGCTAGCTAGAGTGCTTTGCGTTGCTAGCTTTCTAAATTGCTAACTGTGTTGCTATCTTGATAGCATTGCGTTGCTAGCTTGCTAGTTTTGCGTTTCTAACTTGCTAGGTTCGCGTTGCTAGCTTGCTAGCTTCGCGTTGCTAGCTTGCTAGCTTCGCGTTGCTAGCTTGCTAGCTTCGCGTTGCTAGCTTGCTAGCTTCGCGTTGCTAGCTTGCTAGCTTCGCGTTGCTAGCTTGCTAGCTTCGCGTTGCTAGCTTGCTAGCTTCGCGTTGCTAGCTTGCTAGCTTCGCGTTGCTAGCTTGCTAGCTTCGCGTTGCTAGCTTGCTAGCTTCGCGTTGCTAGCTTGCTAGATTTGCGTTCTTAGCTTGGTAGCTTTGCGTTCCTAGCTTGCAAGTATTGCGATCTAGCTTGCTAGGTTTGCGTTGCTAGATTGTTAACAT
>NW_019725451.1:0-1053 GCF_002891405.2 Cryptotermes secundus | reverse complement strand
GTAATTAAGTATTTGTAATTATGATGTCCTAGTGGGACTTCATCAATNCAATATATATTTCTAGGAAGTGAGAGGCTGATTTTTTTCTTCAGGTAAAATTTTGGAGAATTAGAAAACCTGGAAGGAGTTTGCTGCTGTGGCTGCTTTGCGACACCATGTTATGAACTGAGTTGCAATGAAACAGATCTGGCAATGAACATGCAAAAGCTTCAGTGATGTGTCGTGTTGTAGAGATTTGATGAGAATGGATCTAGTAATGGGGAAGTTGCATAGCACAAGTGTGTCTTAATGACAGTGGAAGTGGGACCGCCACACCATACCATGAATTTGGGGTAAGTTGTACAGCAGGAGAGTGCTTAATAGGAGTTATATTGGTTGTTCTCTGCTTTTAGTCTTATTTTTCAGGTATTAAATTTTGGGTTTTTGATGAATGTGGTTGTTGTGAAGATGGGTTTTTCTTCTAGTGAATACTTGCCTGTCTGTTTCAGCCTGCATGTTGCTTCCTCTTTGAGCCTGCATGATTGCCTTCCAACTTTGCCATCCATACAAGTGGCATTATCCTTACATAGTAAGCATGGGGCTTTCATTGGTCAAAGAAAGTAGAAATTTTCACTATTCCCTTAGCATGAAATTTTTCACTTAGTTATGTAAGATAAGAATCGGCCACGGTAGCCAATTGGTCTAAGGCAATAACTGTCTTCCCTCGCATGGGAACCGGAATTGTGGGTTGGAATCCCGCTGATGGTATAGAAGTTTAGTATCTGTGTGTGCATTTGTCTGGTTTGTGTACAGGTAGAGGCCTTTCGACGAGCTGATCACCCTCCCAAGGTGTCCTAGCGAATGTGTAAGATCTAGGAAAATCGAAGTTAAAGGAGAAGTTGATGGAGGTAGTCCTAGGCCCTCTGCGGCTGTAGTGGGAATGAAAAATATGATGTAAGATAAGGAAATGAGATGTAGTTGATTTCGTTTGTAACTTAATTTGATGAGTTTCATATAGTGTTTGACTTCCATTTTTGATTAACAGTGTTCTCTCTCTCTCTCCCAATTTAGGTA
>NW_019725450.1:0-34368 GCF_002891405.2 Cryptotermes secundus | reverse complement strand
TGACCTGGGCACTAAATTCAGGTGAGTGGTAGGCTTCGCGCCCAGACCGCTTTACATGCGGGGAAATCACCATCGGTACCCACTGAATAAGAGGCTGGTGGAAGCTGCCGGGAATCGAACCCTGGACGTCCACCCCGTCGCCTTATCGATTGACCTTAACAAACATTTGTGCTCAAAGTATAGGGGTCAAAGCGACCTAATAAGAATAGCTCCCATACTTCAATAAACCGCCCAACTACGTGATAAGGATGTCCAAGTAAATAAGAGCCAAGCAAGATCGCATGTCTTATATTCGTGAGATGCCTGGTTCGAATGCCGGGAACACCAACGAGTACCTAGCGGATATTCGAGGATTTAAGTAGCAATTTCAAGCTAATGACAGGATTGCAGGCTTCGGTTGTCTCCCGAAATTATTTACAACTCACCATACAAGGTAGACGGTCTATAAGCAGACTGTAAACGAAGTGCAATCCGGCTCTGCTAATTTTGTTGTACATGGCCTCAAGCATTCCTATACTTATTCACTTGTCCACTCACTACTCGTTAATTAACTTATCGACTGATCGATCTACTCACCCACTTACTTACTCATGGAGCTGAGCTCTTCTTGAGGAGCCGCCAATTCTGCAGCTACTCAAGAACTTCCCAGCATTTTCTGGAACCCGAAGGTTCATTACCGTGTTCACAAGAGCCCTCCACTGGTCCCTATCCTTAGGCAAATCAATCCAATCCATACCATCCCATCCTATTTCTCTACGAGCCATTTTAATATTGCCCACCCACCTACGTGTTGGTCTTCCCAGTGGTCTCTTTCCTTCTGGCTTTCCCACCAATATCCTACATGCATTCCTCTTCTCCCCCATTCGTGCTACATGCCCTGCCCACTGCATACTTTTTTATTTGATAATTCTAATTATACTTGGAGAAGAGTACAAGTTCTGAAGCTCCTCATTATGCAGTTTTCTCCAACCTTCTATGACTTCATCTCTCTTCGGTCCAAATATTCTCTCTATTCAACCACCGAAACACTTAAAATTCTCACCAACTCTTCCTTTGTCTCATATTATCAGTGGCTTATCAACCCGTCTACTTACACACTCACCTAATCCACCACTGTCACGCTTACTGAATTACACTCCAGCTCCTTTAGACACCAAATGACTTAATCAGTCACACAGGCTATACGCACATCCTCATTATCCCATTCGGCCATTCCCTGTCAGTCACGGATTTATGCAACAGCCGCATTACACATTGGGTCACACGCTGACTGATGTATTCACCTGCAGACGCAGCGACCCAACCATTCATACTCACGCCCATCCATTCACGGGCGTCTCAGTCAATCGCACGTTGGCAACAAATATTCTTGTCAATGAACGGTTGCTTCCGTCTTAAGGCAAAAACTTACAAACACGATCCTCTCCATCAGAACAACGTTTCAAAGCCGCAGTTGAATCCTAAACAGCTAATGCTTTTTCATAGTATATTTGGTGCACACACGTTCTCATAGCTTGTTTTGTACGGGTGAGATCTGTCATTGCCATTATACATTTTTACGTTACCGCGGCGACTAAATCTCGAGGGTTAATATGTTACATGAACGGTAGATATGTAGTAGGTCACGAAGGAGACAACGGATTTTGTTTCAGTGTATCGTGTCTATTCTGTGAGTACTGATAATATTTCGGTATGGATACGTGATGGATACGTCTACTATATAAAGAGGGCGATTTACAGTTGATCTGTGTGTTCTTCATGAGAGATGGCGTTAAACATTATTTTCAACGTATCATTCCACAACATGTACCACTGGAGAACAATGCAGGTGAAAGCATGGGAAGTTAATCGTACAAAAGTTTATATAAAAATTATGACACTTCACGTCTAATAATCAAAGGATGATGATATATAAACGTATAAATTATATTACATAATTAAAGTGGCATTAATTTATAGGCATACGCTGGCTACTGGTCTTAACGGGCGGACAAAACAGCGAATGATTAATTATTTTTCTTCTGTCACTTCCCCCCCCCTCACTGTCTGTCTGTGTACGTGTAACAGTTCTGCAACATCGACTGTATGTCGCCGAGTTCACGTATATAAACTTAAAATTAGTACTGAACTAATGCAGCACTGACGCATGCGTGCATACAGCACGTAGCATCAGTATGGCACTAATGCAGCACTGACGCATGCGTGTATACAGCATGTAGCATCAGTATGGCACTAATTCAGCACTGACGCATGCGTGCATACAGCACGTAGCACCAGTATGGCACTAATGCAGCACTGACGCATGCGTGCATACAGCACGTAGCATCAGTATGGCACTAATGCAGCACTGACGCATGCGTACATACAGCACGTAGCATCAGTATGGCACTAATGCACGCCAGGAAGGACAAGCAATCAACCGCCAACTATTCAGCGGGCAGCATGTAGCGAACAATTAAAACTGAACAAATGGGCACAATGACTTGCAACTGTGAGACAATTACATGCAATTAATTATCAATACAAATAACCAACAATGATTATACAATCCTTTGACGTGTATTCTATTATACTCTATGGCTCTACAGCCCTTTGTTGGGCCTTGGTGGCTTTTTCAGTTTCTTAATCTATAGACAGTAGGTAGGACTCCTTGGAAAGGGGGTCAGCCCGTCGCAAGGCCTCTACCTACACAAAGAACAACACAAATACAGAAAAAACGCACACAGACATCTATGTTTCGAATGGGATTCGAACCCACGATCCCAATGTTGGAGCGGAGAAGATGGTTATGCTTCAGACCGTGCGGCCACTGTGATCGGCAGACCCCTAAGGATTACTGGGAGAAGAAATAGCAAATAAAGAAACAAAAGGCAGACATGAAGAAACCAAGAGAACAGAACATCTGAACTGCACAGTAAGAAAGTACTCTGCAGGTGCAGCATTGATTTCTGATTTGGAATAGAACTATATAAAAGCATTTAGTGTGTATTTTGCTGTACTGATTTACAGACAAGAGAACGTCTGTGCTAAACGGAAGGCTGTCCGAAACAGAGAGATGATCAGATTGCTCAGTACTGTTACGTAATATAAGGTTCTACGGCACTGACTCAGGACTGAGTTTTGATATTGTCGTCTAATGCACTTACATTTTTAGAGGCCGCGCCATAACTCAAGCGGTTAGTGGCTCGCTTCCCACCGCGGCGGCCCGGGTCTGGTTCAGTGGGAATTTTGGTGGACAAAGTAGCGCTGGGGCAGGTTTTCTCCGAGTACTTCGGGTTCCCCTGCCAATCTTCATTCCACCAATTGCTCCAAAATAACCCTCACCTATCATCTGGGGCTGGTTCAATAGGCCAGAAGTGGCCGCAGTACAATTGACTTAGTCCCACCCCACTAGCAGTAAAAAAAAATACATTTTTAGAAACCCGTTTACACGAAAGCGCTACTACTGGGACTACAAATTTATTTGCTTATTGTTTATTTAATGTCGCTGACAGCAAATCAGATATACAAGATCAAATGCTTGAAGAACAGTTAATAATAAATTGGAAAGGACATGGGAAGAATGTGAAGTACTACCCGGAGTTTAGCTTGGGAGGAAGAAAACAACGTAAAACTTCAATGAGGGATAATCAAAGTTCTGTCTGATATTCGAAACGGTCATTTCGCTAATCGACTTGCTAGGACAGCCTACGAAGTTTCAAACCTTCTTGTGAGGGTTATTAAATTATGGTGAACCATATCTAAATTCGATGGTTATTACATTCATATACCTTACTTTCGTGTAACAGCAAAATGAAGAGTACCAGTATACACAGTGAAAGAAAAGCAAATTCCAGTTCGCTGAGATCAATGCCAAATGATGCTGATATGCAGAATTGCAATGTTGCAGGGTTGCTATGAACATCTCGCGTTACCTTCCTCCGTGCTCTTCATGCAAGCCCCGTGGCTGCGCAGGCTCAGAATTAATTCAGAG
The DNA here is from genome assembly GCF_002891405.2 of Cryptotermes secundus. Classification (NCBI taxonomy): domain Eukaryota; kingdom Metazoa; phylum Arthropoda; class Insecta; order Blattodea; family Kalotermitidae; genus Cryptotermes; species Cryptotermes secundus. The sequence continues at coordinate 30,395 of NW_019725450.1, read as the reverse complement.
ATAATGAATCTCTTAGACACGAGGTAGAATCTTTCCATGCAGGATGAGCTCATTGCAAGGCGCAGGATATCCTGGGGTCCTCTGTTATTTTCTTCAGTTCTTATAAACCCAATGCTAGGACAATATCTTACGTGTAATATACGTTATGCTATGATGTTCTTTCACATTATTTGCAGTCAGTGGCTCACAGGCTTACTCATTTTCCGTGTAATTCAACGCCAAGAGGCCCAACATTTTATGTTAAACAGAGGCGTTAAATATGCGACCTGCAACCTACTACAAAGGGGTATTTAGACATATTGTTCAACACTTCTAGGCGCTGGAAAAGCAAATCGTTAGAAACGTCACTTCTGTTCCAGCCATGACATGTGTAACTCACTGCTGCTGCCAATATCACAGATCGTGGCAAAGGGATCGTAAATTACAATTCCACTTCAATACCCTTTTATTATTACCAACAGTAGCAGTTACCATTCCTGCTACGTGACCGAGAGTTAACCGGTTCGAATCTCCTCACAGAATGGCAATCTCGATTTTCCGTAGTTTTCATCGTGTCTTCCACTCAGGTCATCGGATATTAATTTGTCTGAAAATACGTTTCGACTGGGAAGAATGCCGTCTTCTGGGATGTTCCGCCGCGTATATATTTTGTGAACCGACGTTTCGGAAGAATGTATCGCCTCCGGGCAGGTGGCTGCAGCCTCCAAGACGTCGGTTTACACAAGATCTACACGGCGCCACATCCCAGAAGACGGCATACTCATAGTCACCGCCGTGAAAACCTCAAATCTTAGACGTTTCGACTGTTCCGTTCCATAAGCTTCCGAACTCATAATTTGTGATCACCCTATAAATGATACAAAGTCGCTGTGACTGATATAGTGAATAGTTAAATATCTCACGAAACAACCGACTAACTCTCTGTGACTAATAAATTACAAAACAGAAAATCGTTTATTGAGAAACCTGTGCTTGTTTTATCAACAAGCTTTCTGGTCTAAAGTTTTACGCATCTAGATTCTAAATGTTTCTAACGATGGTGGATATCACACAGAATTACTGGACTTTTGGACTTTTTCCATCGTCCCGTATTCTAGCAAACAGAAAACACGATGTTTCGGAAACTGGATCTGTTTCCGTCCTGAGGTGAGGAGGGGGGGTAAAGACACCTAAACAGTTGGGCCCCTTCGAAAAGGATTGAGATTAGCTTTTTTCTAAGGGGCCAACTCAGTAGATGTTTCCCCCCCTCACCTGAGGACGGAAACAGATGCAGTTTCCGAAACGCCTTGTTTTCTATTTTCTAGAATACCGGACGATTGAAAAAGTCCAAAATTCGAGTAATTATTTGTGCATCTGTTTTTCATTTCATTCCCAGTTTGAAGCCCTACAACTGTAAGTGTGCGGACCTGCCACTCCGCGCACAAGACCTCAGGCTCGAGACCTGCCGGATGCAGTATGGATGATCCAGTAAGCTTTCCAATTCCGCCTCCTCTGACAAAATGAAAACTTTGCAAGAATATGATACAGGCTTTCCATGAACTCAGTGCGGTTCGGAGTCTCCCTCTACCACTATAACCGAAACAATATAATTTCGTCCTATGGTTGCCTCTATCTGCAAAGTGGTTTCCTGTCAACCTTACCCGCAGACAGAAGCCACAACATACTGTCATGTGTTGGGTGTATAACGCAACAAATAACTTCACGCCGTTCTGGATCTAGCGAATTTATTGAACACTCGCTCTCACAATTACACAATTCACAACTTCCCAATTACTGCCATTGGCAGTATCACAAATACTTCTCCTATAGTCACTACCATTCATAAGATACAACCCGACTCAGCGACTGCTAGACTGCAACTGACTGGTTATTTTCTCTCACTGACGAATACTCCTGTTATGTAGCTTCCGCACTGACAACACAGAAAACAGTTACGCGATAGCTTTCACTGTTGCGTGATGTCGTGTTTACCGATTGCCTAGCAACAGTCGCTGCACGGGCTCCCCTATTGCGTGACGCCGTGTTTACAAAGGTGTTGCTGGGCAACGCTGACGAGAGTTGTTTAATGCTGCGTAGCAACCAGCGCGCTTCGGCTCGGTTCGCCTCACTTCGGCTCTACTCGGCACGGCATGGAGAAACACCGCTTTCCTTACTGTTGCGTAACCTGGCAACCGACCGTTTATCAAGGGGTTGTCTTCGTGGTAACTCGTTCCACCTCCCGTTGCCCAACAACGGTTTGACATGTCACAATACTTTCAAGAGCTTCAGAATGACTGGGCTTCACAGATATTTCGATGAGCGGAAAAACATGTTGCTTTATGTTTCTTTTATGGATGGTGTTCATAAACTCTTCTATACGGACGGCAGGAGCCGGGATAGCGTAGTCGGTATAGCGACTGGCTATGGGCTGGACGATCGAGAGGTCGGAGTTCGAATCCCGGTAGGGTCAAGAATTTTCACTCCTTCATATCGTCCAGACCGGCTCTGGGGCCTTTGCAGCCTCCTATCGAACGGGTACCGGGAGCTCTTTCCTCGGGGCCGGGGCGAGAAGCTGACCACTCATTTCCATCAAGTGTCTAGGTAAAGAAAGGTGGAGCTATACCTCAACTTCCCATATGTCTTAATGGCAAAGTGCTTAATTAATTAGGCACAGGGACAACTTTACATTCTTGTATGGTATTTTTTTACGAGGCCACAATTAAGCATGGAACCGAGTGTTTACTAGGCTTCGATTACAGACGGGAACCTGAAAACTGCTTCAATGCGAGTAGTTCTTTGTTGGTTGTTTATTTTCACGAGAGGATTTGTGTGATAGGAACTGACGCTCCGTGGCGCCGGCTACCATCGAATATTGATTGGAAGGAAAATTACAGTTGAAATAACGGATTTTAACTTTATTTCAGGACGATAGCTTAAACGGAACTCAGGTCTGTCAGTCTGCCTCTATCTTCGAAATTACTTCACAACTCCAGCAGAAGAAAATAAAATTAAAATTCCCATAGAGAAGTAAATGTCTTTTTTATTCCTTAAATCTTTAATCCATACATGCAGAGAAGAAAATTTCACAAACCCAAAGATGAAAAATTAAGTGAAAGAAATTAATAAAAATCCGTAATAACAGAGACGCTAAACACCGCTAAAGCAAACTTCAAAGCTTTTTCAGTCTCCCTACAGGCACTGCTGCTCGATACACTCGGCGGAACGGAACAACTACAATTTTTACACCGCTTATACAAAATGGTCCAAAAATATATACACAGTTCAACGTACAAAATATCTGTTTAATAATGTATTGGCATATATTTGGTTCAACTCTGAATATGACCGCTGATAACCTTTATAACACACTTGTAAATAGGTTAACTAAGCGCAATTTCAAAGTTGGACAGAAGACATGCCAATAAATTATTTAAACAGATATTTCGTACTTTGAAATGTATACAATTTTCTTTGGGGGGAGGGCTCTTATAATGTGTCATAACCAACATTCCATGAATAGCTCAAGTGGGAAAACAGATGTGACAGAGGAGACACATCCAGATTAACACCGAATATCTTCCTTCTTCCTACCGAGCTTAGCAAGTAGGGAGAAGGCACAATACTTACGTGGGAAAAAGGGCTGCGCCACAGCTCAAGCGGTTAGTCGCTGGCTTCCCACTGCGGCGGCCCGGGTTTGATCCCGGGTCTGGTTGAAGTGGGATTTGTGGTGGGCAAAATGGCGCTGAGGTCGGTTTTCTCCTAGTATTTCGGTTTCCCTTACCAATCTTCATTCCACCAATTGCTCCACAATCACCCTCACCTATCATCTGGGGCTGGTACAATAGGCCAGAAGTGGCCGCAGTACAAGGGACTTAGTCCCACCCCACTAGCCATAAAAAAATACATGGGTAAACGTAAGAGGCACAGTTGTCTCCAGGTTAATTTAGCACCACGCTATGAAGGCGGGCGTGTGACTCCATATTTTCTTAACCTCTGCACTAGACTGAGGTGGATGATCAGCTTCAAGCCTTAACTTCATTTCTCGTGACGATGGTACTCCCCATAACCGGTCGATAGGATGCTGAGTGGCTCTGAAGCCGGTCTACTTGGAAAGAAAAATCTCTGTACCTTCCGGAAATGGAATCCCTGTAGCCCATCCCCTTGTCCAGTTCCTATATTAATAGAAGGGGCTGCCCCAACTATTCCAACTCAGTTCAATTCGGTATTTGTTTACGCGCTAACTCAACAGTCCAAAGGCAAATTATCAAGTAAGAACAAGCAAAAAGGAAACAAAACAAATAAATTTGTATCATTTAATAATTCTATTCTTTATTTATATGCCGTGTCATCGGCCTCAGAAGTCAATTACAAAGCACAAAAAAAGTAAAGTAAACAATACAGAGATGTAGGACAAGTACATAAATATAAGATATTATTCTACTGCACAGGAGATTCAGAGCAAGTGTAAGTTTACAGTAACCCTAAATGTAACAAAATGCTGCAGTTGCCCATTAACCAAATTAAATAGAAAACTGACGGTAAAGAAACGGCTGTGAAACACATTGTCATTGTGACATATTTCACTTGGGATGAAGATGCAGCGAACAGGGCATTTGTTAGGCGAAAATGAAGTATAAAGAGTACTGAAGTCTCTAACGTTTTTGACTGGAACTCTGACACCAAACTCCGTGGCTTGTAGTCCACAAGCGAATTATACCGACCGAGGGACCGCCGCTTGTCGGCGAAGTTAGTGCCAACTTTTGCGGATAGAGGGTGTCACGTGGTCAGCGCAACGGATCTCCACGGCCGTTAATCTCATTTTTCTAGACCAGAGCGGCTATTTCCTTGAAACAGCTCCTCAATTATCCTCACGAGGCTGAGGGGACCCCGTTCTAGACCCACTACTTCTCACAAAATCTGGTAGAACCGGGAATCGAACCCGGGCTACTGGATCTCCAGCCAGGAAATCTGACCACTAGACCACAGAGGCAACAAAAGCTGCTAAAAGCAAAGGGCAAGTAATAGAAGTAGTAGTAGTAGTAATATCTAAATAAAAAAATCTTTAATAGAGGGAAATTAAAATTATCATGGCTCTAAAATGAAGTTACTCTACTAATATTATCACAGTGCCACCTGACAGTACATCTGCAGATGACTTGAATAATCTGCATTATTATCATGGTGAACTCAGAAATATATATAAATGTCGAATGCATCTGAACTTTAAAAACGATTAACCAAACAGCTGTTAGAAAAACGAATTTCTTATGTAATAATGCGGTTGGTGTTTACTGCGTACATCATGTACTTATAGATGCCTATAATCAACAGTGTAGTGGCAGAACCAGAAGTTCCACTATCGTTAAAATCAAAGACCACCACTGTTAAGTTCCGTCCATCCCCCATCTACAGAACATATTCCATACAATTCACCTTAATGTTATCTTCCTATGTTCTTCTGGGCTTTCCAAATGGACATTCTGTCATAGGTTTTCTACATACTGAAAAGGTAAAGTTGTACTTGTGCTTACTTAATTAAGCACTACGCCATGAAGGCGTATGGGGGAGTGTAGGTATAGAAAAAATCTATTGCCCAGCCGAGAATCAATCCCAGTTCTCCTGTCCAGGATGTAGCCCACCGCTGTAGAGACTGAACTATCCCGGTTCACAAATCTTCTACATAATATGACGAAATAAAATAATTACTATGACGATAACATTAATAATAATCTAGAAACAACAGCAACAATAAGGCAAATATTCTATTCGTACTTCACTTGACAGCTCCACAGCAAGTTGCTTACTCTGCGTAGCCGTGAAGGAAAGGACGTCGCCATGAGAAGCAGAGCTGCAGAACCCAGACCAAAGCGAAATTTGAAATAATGTCGTTAAAACGATCGTCTGGGAACAGGCGACGCAACAGTCTTCAGGAGAGGACAGATACAGCGCTCCAATGACGGGACGATTCTCCAAGGTATCGTTCCAGTATCAGGATGTGTGCCGCGGAGAATTGGTTTTCCAGTCTACCGTAAGGGCAGCTGTCGAAACGCAACACAGCCACGTATCAATTTCCGAATGTGGAAACGCAGTGTGGCAGGCTTGTCACACTCCCATGAGTAATGGAAATGCGAGGCCGATATGCTGGACGTAACAGGGAGAAATCAAAGAACTGGTCCGAAAGTGTACAACGACTGCATAAACTTCTCAGGAACCGAGAAAATAACCGTCCTATCATTCAGTAAACCACGTATCATATTCACTGTATGTGTAAATACATTTAATTCTATTAAATTATTTATTTATTTAAGGGCTAACTGAAGAGCTCTAACGTCATTCATAATAAAGTGAGTATTAGTAACGAAAAAGAAACAAAACATACACATACGAATTACAAAATTTCAGATTTTACAGATTTTCTGAGAAGTAGTGGGTCTGGAACGGGGTTCACTCCGCCCCGTGAGGATAATTGAGGAGCTATTTCAAGGAAATCGCGGCTCCGGTCTAGAAAACCGAAATTAATGGGTGTGGGGATTTGTTGCGCTGACCATGCGACACCCTCTATCCGTTAAAGTTGGCACTAACTTCGCCGACAAGTGGCGGTCGCTCGGTCGGTATAGTTCGTTGGCGGGCTACAGGCCACGGAGTTCTTATTTTATATTTAAACAGAGACGGAGCGAGGAATCTAAGGCTGTGCCCTCTTTTAATTATCGCTACTATTCACTAATACGCCTGGAGGTACCAAAAACACAAAATCGGATAGGCAGTCTTTCTGAAGACCTTCTGCAAGCATATATGTGAATACGACATGAAAACGCGCATAACACCTCTCAGCCATGTGAGTTTAGAGTCGACTGCCAGAGGAAGGATCTGTTTTTATAGCAAACGTTTTTCATTGTGGTATTTGAGTTTCAAAGACTCGCTAAGCACAGATTATTCTGAGACCATTAGTCTGATAATTTCAATTTGGGGTACCATAAAATGTAGAATAATGATAGTTTTAATACACGTTTACATGACGTCACTTTGTATCTTGGTATTATTTAATGACACAAAGAACATTAGGCTCAAAAGCATATGGGGATGACTGCAGTAAATATAATATTCATATACTCGTACATCTACTATATTAATATCAATTTCCTCTATATACGAATTCATACCATATTAACAACAGTTCATGAAACAGCGTCAGTAAATGGTTCCTCGTATTTTAGCTAATAATTTTAATAATTATTCCATTTTTTATTTGCTTACATCCTGAACTCAATAGTCAATGGTCAATTACAGAGTCAGTAATAAATAAAATATTGTGACATGGCAACGCATTTCCAGGCAACGGCTCGATAAACACCCCGCGATACGCGCACGCAACAATACGACGAATGTTTATAGCTCGTTGCTAGGCAACAGTCAGCGCCCCAATTAACTCGCTGGGTAGGAATCATGTAATGTTTTCTGTAAGTCCGCGCCGAAGGTGTATATAGGACAACAAAGGTCGTTTGGGGGCTGTCGTAAGCTGGAGGGGTGAGTAACAGATGGAGTTCTTAGCTGAGTTCCGAGAGGTTCCAGAGAGATTGAACAAGAAATGGCAAGAAGATTTCATAGTGATTTCAAGTGTTCTGTATTTCCGTATTGAGGGGGTGGGTTTCCCCATGCACTTAGACCGGTTACTGGTCCACTGTGCGTCCCCCTTTAATTTCTACTGTCTCCATACCTTACCGGTACTGGTGCTTACTATCAGCCCCTTTCTGCCAGCGAGGTTCCAACCTCTTACTGGCAGTGGTATCTAACAGTTAGTCCCCTTCTGTCAGCGAGGTCGTCCCTCCTCTGGCAGGGGTTCCTAGTCCCTTTCTGCCAGCAAGGTTGATTTCAAGCGTTAGTTTCTGTGTTGAGATCCGTTACCAAGAGACGACTAGTGAAAACGGAGAATCCTGTTGCGTGTGCAACGGTGAATTATAAATTGGGCAAATCAGCGACAGCGCTGTAATAAGCGTGATTAAGAGAGATTGTAACCGAAGTGCTAATAAATCCAGTCAACCGCACTAGAACATATTAATTTCATCACAAGTGCCCCCCTACACGTGACAACATAAATATACATTAATAATAATAATAACTGTAGCTGAAACTGAGAGAAAATACATTTTTTAGAACACTTATCATAGAAATATTTGTTAAATGTCGCTACATTTTTCATAATTTCAAATGTTCACGTAGTGAACTGTAGTGATTATATTCTTGTAACCAAATTTTACCTTCTCCTACTTTCCACTGCCATTTGTCATCCCCTGTGATCAGGATAGGTAAACACAGAAACGTCCGTTTCCTTCCCTGGACTGCTGTGACACACACTGCATGAACCGAAAAGGTTACACGAATATATTACAATGTTAAGACTGTTTTGAATTTCATGTTTTTGGTAAATAAACGACTCTTATATGCTACAGGCCTGTTTGTCTACCTTTCTACCTAGACACACTACCGTTTCCCCAACAGCAGCAGCCCGAAATTCAGCTCCAATGTCCTCTGTGGCTGGGGATGAGAAAAACCGATATTCTGATTCTGTTGTAAATGTCACGCAACTGGAGAATATAGAAAGGCTCAAAACGATATACCAAGTATATAATGTGCATTAGCTTATGGTGCGAATCCTTCGCAATAAACTTCGCAGAAAGAACTCGCATGAAATAATCATAAAAGAGTTTTCGGTGCTCTTTGTTAATGAGCGACTTTCACTGAATTAAAGTTGTTATCATGAAGATGTTTGGTGAGTGGAGGTACAGCTCCATGTATTTTTAACCTAGGCTATAAATGGAGGCGAATGGCCAGCTTCATGCCACGGCCGCTGGTACATACTGGATAGGAGGTTCGGTGAGCTCTAGAGCTACTCTGGATGCTGTAAAATCATAGAAGACTCTAGCCCCTGTTGGATATGTTAACCCCGATTCCACGGGTGCTCAGCGTGTAGCCTATTCGCTACAGCGACTGAGGAATCCAGGCAGTTCACATGGAATCGGGTGTGAAATATAACAGAGAGACAACTTGACACATTGTACAGAGGAAATTTTGCATTTGCGTGAAAAGAAATGAGGGAACACAATGGCCAAAACAAGTAATTCGCTGAGCACAAAAACAAGACCACGGTGTTCATAAAGAGATGAACGGAATGAATTTAAAAGAAGGAAACGATGATGATGGGCGAGCGGGGTATATAAGGAGCTGCAAACACAAGAAGTAGAGAGAACTAGAAAACGAGGATATTTGGAGGGGTAGGTCAAAGTCATGGTGATGCAGGGCTATTTGAGAGACCAGGTAGTAGGAAGCAAGTACAAGGCACACGCTGTAACGCGCAAACGCGAAACCGTGTCGTCGCGGTATCATAGGCGGTGGAGCGTTACTTTGGAGGAAGAAGGAAGTCGATACAACACCAGCGTTGAAAGTTAGTCTCTGCTATAAAACAGCCTCCTCCTCTTACCCTAATTCTGTACCATGTAATTTACAGCAGTAGCTCCCCACTGTCTTGTTCGCAAGCGACTTCTGAACTTCTGCGCAGTCTCAGTGCAGGAGAGAGTATTTCTTGCTCGTTAGACTCCGAAGCATGGCTAATATTTTTTTTTTGTTTTACTTTATAAAGAAGATCTAATCTGTTGTAAAAACCGAAGTTAAACTAACACAGAGATCCATAAACACTGTTATCATGAAATCCATAGCTCATTTATAAGAAATTAGATGGGCTGAGAGAGAAATTAATGCATTAATAAAGAAATACACAGTTGGTGTTCTACTTGTAATGACAATTATTCAGTACTACCAATCGTTTCGGCGCGTTTACAGCTCTGTGAAACGCCTCTATAATAGTTTCGTTCGACCGTCCGTCCGTTCGTCTATCTGTATGCATGAAACAACTCGAGGATCGTTGAGCGAATTTCACAAAATTTGATACTGCCAATTTTTTTAATTAGTCGATACATTACAATCTGGGTTAAAATGGGGCAAGAATGACGTATACTTGATAGAAAGACCTATATGCGATTCTGGGCGTATCTCCAACATAATTCGTTACATATTTATCGGGGGAAGGAGAACAAGAACAGAACAAGACTAGCAACATAAGGGCACACCAACGAGGCACGCCGGCAATATCCAAATTACGATCAACTCTTTTCTTATAATAAACAATTATTCACTGTTCGAGTAAGATAGTCAAATTGGTGACAAGGGGCACTGAATGAATAGTCGGTATCTATCTATCTATCTATCTATCTATCTATCTATCTATCTATCTATCTATCTATCTGTCTGTATGTCAATCAATCAATATCTTATCTATGTATCTATCTGTCTGGACCTTGGCAGTTTTTCAGTTTCTTAATGCTATACACAATCCGTAGGACCCCTTGCACGGGGGATCAGCCCGCAAGGCCGCTGCCTTCACATAGAACAACATAAACACAGAATAAACACACATAGACATCCATGCCTCGAGTAGAATTCGAACCCATGATCCCAGTGTTAGAGAGGGCAAAGACGGTTCATGACTTAGACCGCGGACCGCTATGGTCGGCTATAATCGGCATTTTTTTTTCCTTGGCACTACAGCGCCGGTGGGCGTAGGCCTGCCTCCATGAACTTCTCAGTTCACTTCGGTTTTTCTAGATCTTACACATTCGGTAGGACTCCTTGGGCGAGTGATCAGCTCGTCGCAAGGCCTCTACCTGTAGACAAACACAGAAAAACGCTCACATACATCCATGCCCTGAGTGGGATTCGAACCCACGATCCCGGCTTCCGAGCGAGCAAAGACAGTGCATGCCTTAGACCGCTCGGCTACCGTGACCGGCTTCCTTTTTCCTTTACCCATTTCTTTGTTTCTCTCAGTCTTTGGTCTGAGACAGTGTTCTCTTCGGCCGAGATATGCGCGGAACAGCATGCAAGTCTTTATATATATATAACCGTCTTTAAACTTGTCCAACCGAAATGAAATTCGAACTGGCTCGACAACTGCGTGTGCGTAATTAAAGTAAAATTTTAAATAAGAGAATAAATAATTTCTGGGCTTATCGGAATAAACACTTAAAACCTATCAGCTTAACCAAAGAGAACATTCAAGATGGATGATATCATGTCATTTATATAATTCCTTCTGTCAAACACGTCTGTTAAGCATGCGCCATTATTTCATCAGTCTTGTTATGTAACAAATTAAGTTACAAGGTGAGTTTGATGACAGGACGGACAAAACTCTAGTAAAAAAGCCTCCAGCAAAGAGATCCTTTGGGGGACCTAGACTGCATTGGAGGATAATGTGGGCATTAAATGCAATGGGTGTGAGAGTGTGAACTTGATTTGAATCGGCTAGGAAAGGATCCGATGACGAGGTCTTACGGACAGGATGACGAACTTTCAGGTTAATATTCTTAAGAATAACTCTGCCCCATGAAGTTAGTAGCTACGTTTGCCTGTCATAGACATAAAATATTTGAGGCGGGGGGGGAGAGGAAGTATACTCGTGTGTCTTATTTATTGGAAAGAGGTATATATATGGGATCCAGTATATAATGACGAAAATATGTAGGGTACAAACAGTTTTTGAATTATGCGCACGTGAATTTGTAAAGCCGGATTTTTACCAACATTAAAATACTAATATCCCTGTTTCAATTTGCTATCGTTCTCGGGAACTGAGAACGGGAACATAGAATTTTCAGACAACGCAGCCTGGTTTCGGGGTGGCTGGGGTGAGGGGTGGTGTTACAGTTGACAAGCGCACGGACGGGAGCCGTGATATCAGCACCAAGTAAACTAGGGCTGGGGCCTGACGAAGGGAGCCTCCCAATGTATGACAGTGTGTCGGGCACCTCGCCAAGCGAACACACAGTTTATATGACAGGGAGGTTCAATACATGTTCAGCCTAAACGGTAAATCACTGGCATTAGAAAATGTGTATGCGAAAACGCATTACGAACCTAGCATGAAGAACGAAACGTCTGCAATACGTGTGCTGAATTTCTGCAAGCAACATTTCCACAAAACAAAACGTATACGGAGAAACAAAAGAAAAATTAAATGAGGATGGGTGTAAATATCTATCTACGGCTCTGCAGCCCATAGTTGGGCCCTGGCCGCTTTTTTAATTTCTTGATCTTTTACACTGACGGTAGGACTCCTTGGACGGGGGATCAGCCCGTCGCAAGGCCGCTACCTACACACAGAACAGCACAAACACAGAATAAACGCACACAAACATTTATGCCTCAAGCAGGATTCGAACCCACGACCATAGTGTTTGAGCGGGCGAAGACAGTTCATGCCTTAGACCGCGAATTCGAATTGGTTCGGCTTATTCAACGACTCGTTCTTTGTACGCTGCTTCAACGACACTGTTTCAACCGTAAAAATGTGTAACATGGGAAGGAGTCAGAGGACGATAAGGTACGCTGAAACGGAAAGTTCAGAAGTAATTTGGGGGCAACTTGGCACTGTCCGCGGACTGGATCAAATCGACCGTGAACAGGCCAGTGTCTCTGCGACAACGATCAGTTCAGTCGAAGAACTTAACGTTATGTTCGAACCCATGGTGTATAATCCTCGATGCCTGGGATTTCATCACTACTCTTTCGATACGTATTGGACAGAAAACCATTCTGTTAGTGCATGAACAAAGTCCAGGAACAGAGAACCATTAGTAATTACCTAAAACATTAGTCCAATTGTCTAAAATGCCTTCCGATCTGGTACGTATATGTAGACAACTCGATGCCTTTCATACTCTATATACTCGTATGTATAAAACAAATGGTACAGCAGAAGGTAATCTTCTTAGAAGGAACCAGTATTAGGCCTATGTAGTCTTCTCGGGTATGACTCTCAAAGATTTTGATAATGGTTAGTTCACTGTACAATGTTACGATGGCCCTTGTCAATATACAGGTACATTTGATACACATGACACCTAGTGCATCATGTTCGAGTGGTTAGGGCTTCTGCTTCATATTCCGGGGATGCTGGGTTCAAATCTAGGCTAGAAACCAGCTGCCCTGACTGATATTCTATGGGTTTCCTGAGTCCAGAGCCAAACATCATAACAACATTTCAGATTCAAACACGACCGTTATTTACATATCATTTCCACGTGTTCTCTAACCACTTTACTCTTTGACTTCAAAACAGTCTGAGCTATTGACAGCTTCATTAAGTAAACCATAAGTAAATAATACACAGAAGATAATTTGGTAGTTAGCTGTTAAGTCCATCTTCCAGTAATAGGTTGTCATTAATATGACAAATCTGTTCTTATTTTAATGTTACTGGCGACGGCTGGGAAGCAACCCTGGGTCTTTTGAAAACTAGGTTAGTCTGCTAACCATGATTAATGAGGTCTGCGAACAGCAGCGAACGCAACTGGAAAAATGTGTAACGAGTTGGAGCTGTCGCATGATTATTTATATGTGTAAATAATTCAAAAACCTGTCAGAAATCAAATAAATTGTCTTCATGTCACGACTGATCACCCGCAGCACCACTATAGGTGAGACTGTCAGCCAGGTGACCCGATCAATCTCCAATGCAAAACAAATTCAAAATGACAGTGCAAAATACAATACAAATAATGGTTAGAAAATTCTCAAAAACTGAAAAGTTTTCAAACAAGAGCACAAAACTAAATTAGACAAGTAATGGCTCTATTACAAGGCAGAAATTTCCACCCTTGTTCGTAACAGACAGTATCAAGACAAACGGACAATAATTCTGTTTTTGTACGCCACTTATTGGACAATATTTCTTATAACATACGTGAGATCTTTTGTGGAACTGATACTTTCTTTTTCCTTTGGCGCTACAGGCCCAACTTGGGCCTTGGTCTACCTCCATGAAACTCTCCGTTTCACTAAGCTTTACTAGAGCTTAGACATTCGGTAGGACTCCTTGGGCGGGTGATTAGGTCATCGCATGGCCTCTACCTGTACACAAACACAGAAAAAAGCGCAGGCGCACACGTATACACACACACAAACACTACACATCCATGCCCTGAATGCAATTCAAACCTTCGAGCCCTACTTCCGAGCGAGAGAAGACAGTGTACGCCTTAAGGGGCCCATACACGTACGAGTCTGGCTCGCGAGTCCGGCTCGGCGAGCTTGACTCGGGAGCCGGGTTTGGATTAATTTCACCACAAACGCATGAGCTGACTCCCAACTTTGCGACACACACACGGACGAGTTTGGCTCATTGGAACCCGAGCCGGGTCGGACTCGCGAGCCAGACTCGTACGTGTATGGGCTCCTTTAGACCGCTCGGCTACAGTGACCGGCCAGGAACTCATATTACATCTACTAAATTCAACATTTTATTAATCTCATGAGCGCTAACATGTTCTCTTATATGGAGTTCAGAGTTTCCAAGCGCGTCCTTTACGAGTCTGAATCCCTCCTTGACGCTTACTGCGAAGTTCGTTCGAGTTCACGGTCTCGGTGCTAACACCGCTCTTTGTTTTATCAGTTCAGTCGGAATGGTGCTTTCCCTGGTACACGTGCTTCTACCTTAGGAGAGTGTATGATAGTCACTGCAAGTTGTCCTCACAGATCGAGGTAAGGAAGCTCGGTATAGGTACGGGGAAACTGGCTGGGTCGGTTAGCATGAGACTCAGGGTAGCGGTATTCTGGGAGTTGATCCAGCTTGATGTTTATTCACTTATTATTCTCCAAACCACACTGTTAATTTATTGTACGTTCATGCTTTAAATTATAACATGTTACTCGATCTGCAAGCTATGTCTCGGAGCGCGCAAGGGTCACGTACGTACATTTCAGAATATGGTTGAAGACTCCTTTGGGCAATGGCTTGCATACCCCGAGCTGGGAATTCGAAAGAATTCGAATTCTCCATGTTGCGGACCTATACATGTTATTCCATCTCCCGTAGGGAAGTCTAAACGAGGCAACTCAGTCATAATGGCCCCCATTCACAGGCAATTGTAACGAGTTCTGATCTGTCCTTTTCACTGACTTTTTGTAGGTGCGTCCGGTTTCCTGTACCCGAGCTAAATTTATGACTGCTCGTAAATGTCAGAACTCCGGACTCCTTAGTCCTGACAGAATCTAGAAATTTCAACATAAACACCGTTTTGTACGTCCCAGAAAATGAATACGATATTGTAGATCACAATAAAGTTCCAGTAATATCGAAATATAAGATTTTGAAATTCAAAATTATCGAGAATAAATTAGAAATAAAGTTTATGGTCATTTATAATCAACCGAATAAAATAATGGGCCAAAACTGATTAGCGTCAATGTTCATTTACTGTAGACTTAGAATCGCGGTTTGCAAAGCCTATCGACGGGAGACATATTACACTGCATATCAACTCATACTGTTGACAGAGTTTATGAACAATGGAGTGAAATTTTATCGCTGATAAAGCTAGTCAGCAACATTCTTATTCATAGATATGTATCCCACTGCATATAGTCACTTTTTTTTCCACCTTCTATTTCATTTCATGTATACTTACAATACCAAATACGTATGTTATGAATTAACTTCACATACCGATATGGCTAGTCATATACCAGATTTTATTTCGCTTTCCTTAAGGAAAGAGGAAGTTTAAGAGACATCATTAGGTCTATATGTCTCCTTTTAACTTTAAAACCCAAAGCACCAATTTCACAAAATTTGGTATCAAAGTTACGCCACTTGGGTTCACACAAAATTTGTAATGTTTAATTTCTTCAAAAAGTAACAACATGGCAGAAAGCACGAAGCTGTGACGTGGCAGCGACGTTGCATGCAACTGGTTACTACATTTCCTATGTCTCTGTTGTCGGTTACAATGATTACTCGATTTCGGAAAGTTTATGTGATTATAATTTCTTTCTTTCTATACAGCTTATCTGTATTTGGTTTTTAGCTGATGTTAAGCACTTCAATAAGAAAATTGAACTGCACTGAATCACTTTTGTTGTTATTATTATTATTATTATTTCCGTAGATACGTTCTTCATTACTTTAAATAGTGGCATAGTACATAGTAAAACAGTCTAAGCAGTAAGAAAGTTGGTTTACGCGTTCTGCTTGGAACTTCTCACTGCAGGATGAACGTATTTTCAGAAACATGACATAAATCGATTTTAACATTATGGAAAATAAGTTATACATATTGATTCTAAATTACTTTCGGGGCTTCAGTTTATAGGACACGGAAAATCCGACAATAATTTAGAATCATCCTGTATAATATTACGATGTGAACCAAAACTGAATTCCCCCAACAAAACTTTACTGTCAGCTCCACAAATTAACATTTAATTGGAATAGCTTATGTCGTTCGATAGTTTAAATACGAGGGAGAACGGAAAGACCGCACGATTTCTTTAGTTCACTTCGTTCATTTCGTGAAAACAAAGCATGAAAACGCTGCTCTTCTGGTCGCCAAGTTTATCTCCACTTCGAAGTATACGCTGAGACATCTCACACGTACGGGTATAAGAAGTTGGAGCTGACAACTGTTGTGCAGCAAAATACATGCCTGTCAGCCTGACGGCCCACCTGTTGGCTTTCAGCATCCCACGAGTGTTTCAAACAATTTCTCTAGTTGTGTTATTTGTTTATTACTTCGCCCTTCCCACGAACTTGCTGTTTGCGCCTATAGGAAAATCCATTTTACACCAGAAATGAAACGCACTTCTTCAAATGTCCACTCAATTTAATGTTTTTAGAACTTTATTTTAGGTTAGGATCAACAGCAAATGCTTGCAAGTTTCTACGATTTTCTTATTCAGATAGGATCTACATTTATTTTATAGAT
Source organism: Cryptotermes secundus (assembly GCF_002891405.2). Taxonomy (NCBI): domain Eukaryota; kingdom Metazoa; phylum Arthropoda; class Insecta; order Blattodea; family Kalotermitidae; genus Cryptotermes; species Cryptotermes secundus. The sequence goes on along the minus strand of NW_019725450.1, from coordinate 13,602 downwards.
CACTGCTTCATGGGTTAAGCCTATTTAGGCCGCGCCATAGCTCAAGCGGTTAGTCGCTGGCTTCCCACCGCGGCGGGCCGAGTTCGCTTCCGGGTCTGGTGAAGTGGAACTTGTGGTGGACAAAGTGGCGCTGGGGCAGGTTTTCTCCGAGTACTTCGGTTTCCCCTGCCAATCTTCATTCCACCACTTGCTCCACAATCACCCTCACCTATCATCTGGGGCTGGTACAATAGGCCAGAAATGGCCACAGTACAAGGGACTTAGTCCCACCCCACTAGCAATAAAGAAATAAGCCTATTTAAAGAAGCTGTACCAAACACAAAGGTATTTAACTCCAAGTCAGATGATAAGATGTTTACGAACTTGATATAACGGGGAAATCCCTTGGAAATACTGAGAACAATAACGAAAATTCCAGTCGACACAAGTGATTCTTATACCGACACCCGAAATCACTTAACATCGGAATATACGTGTTAAGACACCGCAGCATTATGCAAACCTGCTCAGCATAGTTTCTTGCGTGCTTCAAGAAAAGAAAAAATGCATATACTAATACGTTCGTGTAGAACAGATTTGATTTTCAAAAAACTCCTTTTTATAAAGATATTTTATAGTTTTCTTGGTAACAATGAAATGTATTGTGGCATGCAGACAAGTTGCTAGGCAACGACCGCGAAACAAACAACTAAACGGCCGTAACTGGGCAACGACCCACATAAACAGCAACAGAGAAACGGGGTTTTATATGTGGTCCGTGCTGAGATGTTATAAGCATGACAGTTAGTACTGGGTCAGTTAGTCGAGTGTTGCTGTAACTGAGGTCAGGGACAGTTTGAGATCCCAGAGGCAGGGAATACTCGCCGTTGGAAGCAGTTACCGGAACACTGGCGAAGACACAGCAGGCTGAGAAGACTTAAGCGTGTGCTCTAGTCCACTGTAGTGTGTGTGTGAATTAGTGAAACAGTTATAATTATTTCTAGTCATGGATCTTCCATTTATAGTAGCCCTGTACTTTACTTTCATGTAGCCTGCAGAGCCGTTGTTATGCAACGAACGCAAGACGCTAGGATATACCAGAACCATTTCTGGGCAACGGCTCGGTAAACACGATCCCGCAGCAAGAGGCAAGAACGCAACAATAGAAGAGATGTGTTTTCTACGTATGTGTACGTGCCGAAAAGTTAAAAGCAAGGGACACGGTTAGAGCTTAGTCAGTTCTGTACGGGCGTCTGTGACGAGAGGATCTGAGCCGGAGAAAGAGCTACAGCCATTATTGGAGTCGTTACTAGGAAACGTCTAGTAACAGGCTAATAAAACTAGACTATGTGCTCTAGTAAACTGAGGAAATAGGGATAGTGTTATAGTTATTCGTAGTTACGACTCGTAAGTAGTCAACAAACCTATTAACGAATCCAAACCCCGTCTACAGTCACACATACTACCTGACATGCTGTAATCCACGAAAAATAGGGAAAAATTTATGACTCTACGGTATCTGAGTTCTGTCGAATTTGCAACAATAAATCTGTGCCTACAATAAACGAAAATTATGGTCAATGAGGTACATAAAATCGCCAGTTTTTAGTATATCTGTATATCGCATTGGATTTATTTATTTACTGGCGAGTGTTATGGAAGACGAAAGAGTACTTGGTAGTATGTCCTTCCCACACTATCTGACTCTGCCATGTACCATTCAACGCCAACTGGAACTATTGCAGAATACCCATTTCTACGCCTAAAAGCTCTACTCCATAGTGGCAGCCATACGCACCGCTAGATTCAGATTTCATCCGAAAAGTTACGAGCAGAGCGTCAATATTACATCAAATTTCGACGTTTGTGAAACGCATGTTTGTTACCGGTTACAGCATTCAGCCGTGTACGTATGACCTGTGCCCCATTTCATAAAGAAATACGCCGCGAATTCTATACATAAAAGTTCAAGTGTCTCCATGCTTAAAACATTTTGCGGCATATAATTTACAAGGAGCAAAATGATATATTTTAATTTCTGATTTCAAGAACTACTTAAACTAATTCTGAGTTTTTAATTAGAATTTACTTCAACATACATTTCACAAAGTTCCGTAGAAGGCGGCAGCTACTGCAAGTTCCGAGCTTTATTCTATTCTTCGCAAATCCCTACAGATTCTGATCAATTTGCCTGGCATAACAAAATCTTCATTCCAGCTTCTGGTGTACGAGCTTTCGCGGATTTAACCCAATATACAAATGAAGACAAAATGGGCATAAAACTAGCATAAACTGCGCGGTCTCGCTCCCGACTCGGATGGAAAATCGAGAGATTCGCAAAAAAATTAAACATTTAATGAGCAAATATTATTATAACATAATCCGACTCTATTCGTGTGAAGGTCACTTTGAGAACCTACCACGGATCAACATAATCTCTCAGGTGAGACCAAAAAGTATATATTTTAACTCTAGAGGACTAATATATGTACAATCAAAATACGGTTCCTCTAAGAAAACACATTCCACCTCTATTACAAAAAGTAAAAGGTAAAGTTGTCCCTGTGCGTAACTAATTAAGCACTACGCCATGAAGGATTATGGGCGGGTGGATGTATACACAGTTGATCCACATTTTCTTGACCTCTGCACTACCTGGAGGTGAGTGGTCAGCTTCACGTCTATGCCGCTTTACCCCAGGGGAAATAGACCCCGGTACCCATTGGATAGGAGGCTGCGTGGGTCCCAGAACGGGTCTGAACGATATGGAGAAAAGAAAATTCTGACTCTACCTGGACCCGAACTCCGACCCCTCGGTCGTCCAGCTCGTAGACAGTCGCAATACCGACTGCGCTACCCAGGCTCCTATTACAAAAAGTGGTGGGGAAAATCACTATTGGAACAAATGCCGCCCCATATCTGGCTAAAGGGCAATTCAGTACATTACTGATCTTTAAGCAGGATATAAGAGCTCAGCCAGTACAGGGACTATACTTCGGGTTGGAGACCGAGTATTTAGGGTTCGATTCCCGGCAGAGAAAAGAGATTTTTCTCTTCTCCGTGTCGCCGAGAAAAGTCCTGCGGCCCACACAACTTTCGACAAACTGGGAACCGGTGGTTCTTTCCGGGGGGGGGGNACAGCAGCAGGACCGTGAAAATGACCACTCACCTCACCTCACCTCACCACTCCGCTCATAATTTTCTTATCATGATCGACCTTCCTCAGATAACACAGTCTTTGTAATCTATCACCTACTGTCTTCAAGTCCGTTCTTGGTTTACTGTTCAACCCTGCAGAGGCGATATATTCCTCGGAAACGTCTGAGTACCGCACTCCTCACAGTCCCCTCCGAAGAAACCTCAAAACCAGGGCAGATTCCTCAGTTACCTTCGCGTCTACGGAGGTTATACAAATGTACGTTTTGGTCGAGAAATATGAGCAAATAATCATGAAAATGCCGGTCACGGTAGCTTAGCGGTTTATGGCAAGTACTGTCTTCGCTTGCTTGGAAACCGGGATCGTGGGTACGAATCCCACTCAGGGCATGAATGTTTAGTTTGTGTGTGTGTTTTTCTGTGTTTGTGTACAGGTAGAGGCCTTGCGACGAACTGATCACCCGCCCAAGGAGTCCTACCGAATGTGTAAGATCTAGAAAAACCGAAATGAACGGAGAAGTTCGTGGAAGTGGGCCTAGGCCCACTGGGGCTGTAGTGCCAAGGGAAAAAAATCATGAAAATGGGTAGGTAAGGAGGGGAATGGAAATTTCAAACCAACATCTGAGCAAGAGTCTGGAAAGACTGAGAAAAACAAGTATCAACCTCACTGAGGACCGATTGGTACTTCGTGAACGCAAATCCAAACATTACCGTTAAACCAGTGTGCTGGGTGCAGTATTTTTAGGAGCAACGTTATTCTGAGTCAAATGGAAAATCTCTGGTATATCAGTAGAGAACTGACTCGGTGTATGTACGTTTATATTGCTGCATATTCCATAAAATTCTTGAGTAGCTGCAGATTTGGCTTCTCCTCAAGAAGGGCTCAGCTCCATAAGTTAGTAAGTAAGTATAATATTGCAACAATACTACAACTGTACGTGTCAACGTTGGGGCCTAGACATAAAACAGGAAGATAATATTAAATTGAGTCTTTGAAAAAAACTGGTTCTGAAAATTTGAAAGGGATTAAATTCGATCAGAATGGGGATAGAGAGGCAGGGCTTTCTCTTTCCTGACGGCAATGAACTAAAGGTTTCACAATACCAGCAACTTCTTCATCAGAAGTATAATTGCGGTTATTTTTCTCTGAACCTTTCGAAGCATGGACGTCATATAAATTATATTTAAGAATTCAGACCTTATAGAAAAGAAATGAGCGTCCGAAAGACCAGCCGGTTGATGCTAGGAATTAATCGCTGTTTATTATCAGAACCAATTGTAAAAAAAGGTAAAGTTATCCCTGTAACAGGCCGTGAAGGCCCATAGGGTTATGAGATGTTGAGCATCCCATATCTTCTGGACAATCAGCTCACAGATGGCGGTAAGTTCGTCAGTCTTACGCGCCGGCTTCCCTTGACCCTCCAGGAAAATTCCTGGTACTCATTTCTGTTAAAGGCTGAGTCGACTCCAGGGCCATAGTGTGGCTGGAAGGATTAGGTAATTGAAAAAATCCACCTCAACCGGAAACGAACCTGCAAATTTCCGGCTTACATAAATAAGCTCTGAGAGCCAAATGCAGAGCTTCTTTAATGTTACTGCGGGTAAAAATCACTGAGCTTTAAAGGATTGTGGAAAACTACGTACCCTGGAGTTACTTACCTTACTGAGTGGGTTAACGATGCTGTCAATATGGGCACGATAAAGCCGCGGATTACAGGATGACTGATAAGTGATAAATTTTGAAGAAAGCGGTCGTTGCCAAAGCGGGGCACTATCCCGGGGCATTTGCGTGGATGGACTAAGAAAAACGAAAAATCTTCTATCAGGATCGCCGGTTTCTCAACCGAGATTCGAATCCAACACCTCCAGGAAACATGAATACAGTTACAGTTAGACCAGAGCCCTGCCATAGTTTAGGTGGTCGGTCACCGGCTTCCCACAGCAGCGGCTCGGGATCGAGCCTGGTTCAGGTCATGTGGGATTTGTGGTGGACAAAGTGGTACTGGGGCAGGTTTTCTACGAGTACTTCGGTTTCCCCTGCCATTCTTCATTCCACCAGTTGCTCCACAATCACCATCATCTATCATTCGGGGCTGTTAACATTAGGCCAGCAGTGGCCGCAATACCAAGTGGAATCGGTCTCACCCCATTAATAATAATAATAATAATAATAATAATAATAATAATAATACCGTTTGACCAACCTGTTCGGTTAAGTTAGTTATTGAGTTAGATGGTCGGTTCGTTATACGATTAGTAACACAGCGCTTTTACATGGAGGCACTTTTGGAAATTGAATGTTACCTTCTTTGCTTTCCGCCGAAGCCGCAATCAGGTTTCGTGCAGTGAACTGACGTTCTCGCATGCCTGTTCTGATACCTGCACAGTGAATGTACGGAGGCACCAATCAGCAGTCAGAACTCTACGCCATGAGCCTACGAGCTTCGGTTTATACGCTCCGTCTCCTTTCATTACTGCAAACGTTGCATGCGATTTTAAACAGAATTACATAAAGCACATAGCTACAGAGGCTACAGAGGTACTGAGAACAGCGGCAGCGGAGAAGACGTCGCCATGCACTGCACCGTCTTGCAGAATCGAGACACGACACAGCAAACCACATCAGAACGATGAAGGATGGCACCAACATGGAAGCCTTTAATGATGAAAACCAGAGCCGTAAGCAAAATGAAGTTGTCCCTGTGTTTAACCAATTAAGCAGTATGCCATGAAGCCGTATGGGGGAGTAGATGTATTTTCTTTACCTCGGCATTAGTTGGAGATGAGTGGTCAGCTTCACGCCCCAGCAGCTTTACCCCCCGTATCCAATTGACAGGGGGCTGGATAGGCCCCAGGGCAGCTCTGGACGACGTGAAGAAAAGAGAATTCTTGACCATACAGGGACTCGAACTCCGACCCCTCTGGTGTCCAGCCCGTAGCCAGTTGCTATACTGACTGCGCTATCCCGGCTTCAGAGCCGTAAAGAAGTCGAATGATATTGAAAGAAACGCCTATGCTAGCGAAAGTAATTCAATGTGCATTTTCAGAAACGGGTAGAAAATAGGATATAACATGGCAGGCGGTAAATAATTGCAGGGATTTCACCTGTTATTAGCGCACATTGCCCTGTTAGTATACGAGTACAGTGATCTTATGGCTCGAAATGAGCGACCTTCATGTTAACAAGAGAAAGCCATAAGCACGTATATTACGGATGCTTACAGCTTCTATTCAAGGTATTTTTCATTCATGAATACTATATGAGATAAACCCAATGTGTATTTAGGGTTTTAAGTGATGTGATTTTTAAAATTAACTAAATGGAACCCTGTCAATAGTAACACAAGTCACGAACCGTACAGTCTCATAATATTGCTAAGGTCTCAGAAATGTCGTGTTAACTTAGACGTAAATAATTATTTTATTAAATTATTTAAATAAATAATTTAAGGCACTGAAATTTATGGATTGAAATAATCGCGTCATATATTCAGCAGACTACCTTCAGCGCCGATAGGTTTCATCAGAGAGCTCGAAAAACGCAAGAGATAATAAAATTAATGAAGGATAGAGCAGTAATTGTGAAACAGAAGTGCTACCTATCATGTTTCATCAAAATATGTGAACGAGTATATATATACAGGCAGGTGCATACACACACATACATACATACATATACGACACAGTTTATTCAGAGTAAATGGACAATTAAATTAAAAAGAACTGAACCAACGTACCGAGATGCATCGAAACTCGTTCCGTAATTTGGGAGCTGTTACTTGCCGACAGTCAGACGGACAGACACAATGCAACTGAAATTTCATTTTCGGATTTTATTTTCGAATCGTCTCTAAAAAGAAATAATCGAAAAAAAAACATACGAAACACATCCCTTAAATGCGTGAACATGGGAAGAGAATAAGCACGTAGTGATACATGCTATTGATAATGGTAGGTCCATGGGGCTTGGGAAGCATTACCCGAAATGTACCGACAAGAAAAGATTAAGTAACAAACTAAATACCTCCTCGAGAACTGCCGCCTTATCGTGTAGAGGAGGTTTCCGCGCCTCAGCGAACCGGAGAACTATGCTGGCGGGAGCGTAAGCTCCTGGTAGTGCCACTCATATCAGAAAGATCAAAGTGTAGGAGCCAGACGAAGTGCAGTCCCTGGTCCTCCAGGTTAGGGATTGGGCTTGCGGCTACCGTCCAGACGAAGAGAAGACCCTGATCCTCCAGGTTGGGCGTGCGACTACCGTCCCCAACCCGGAAAAGTGTACTGTTATGAAACCATGGAGGAACCCAAAACCCACACACAGTTGCAGAGTCAGTAGAGAAGAACAACATATTAAATAACTTACCCGCACACATTCAGTAACTTATCCATTCCATGGAGCAAAATCTTTTCTCTTGGCCTGATAATCGATAAACTAGTGAAGATATTAACCCCAGCAAACGATCATTACTAGAATGACCTATGACTTGAAGTATTAAGATATAATAACATAACTGCATCGACTCAAGTGCCTTCTTAATTGTAGAAAATTTCCTGAAAGCAATGTATGTATAGAAGTTCATGGAGGTAGGCCTAGGCCCACTGGAGCTGTAGTGCCAAGGGAAAAAAATGTATGTATAAAAGGTGCAGATGTGCTTCGCACAACGCTATGAAGATGCACCTGTGGTGGAGGAAAGCTCCACACATTTTAATTTCGGCTCCGGACGAATATGAATGCTATGCTGCAGAGTGACTTCATCCCACGGCCAGGATCATCGGTAGGATTGGCTACGTTTGGCAGGAGAACCGTTCGTACAGTTAACTTAGGTTTTGTGGTTCGTTGCAACAGAGCGCCAAAAGAAGGATCCAGTCCGTGAGAATCGCTTCTATTTCCGACACGCGTGGGAGTAGGTTTACAGTACACAGGGATCATAGCTAATACCACAAAAGAAAGATCCTAATTCTAAAACAGGGATCTGTGGAGGATACACTTCCTAATCGGCAGTATACGAGCGTCTATCTGTAGCAGCACTTTGGTGCAGGTTACTTTTACACTCCGTTTCATTTCTTTCAGTGTATCATTTCCTTCTTTCCCTCCCGTCCTACTTTCATATATATCTGTCTTCTGCTTTCACGCTTCACAACGCTAATCATATTTAACGGCACATTCCCAACTATTTACCAGACACAGAAACTACTGGAGGACAACTGTGATCAACGCATTAGGAATGTGGAGGCGATTGTGGCCTACTTTAAAGTAAACATTTTATTTGGGGGGGGGGATCATGAAAAGCATCTGCCACGATGGTGACCGCCTCTGTGGTCTAGTGGTCAGAGTTTCTGGCTACAGATTCAGAGGTCTCAGGTTCGAGTCCCGGCGCTACCAGATTTTCTGAGAAGTAGCGGGTCTGGAAAGGGGTCCACTCAGCCGCGTGATGATAACTAAGGAGCTGTTTCAAGGAAATAACGGCTCCGGTCGAAAAAGAACTAACCGCCGTGGGGATTCGTTGCGCTAACTATGCGACACCCTCTACGTGCTAAAGTTGGCATTAACTTCGCCAACAAGCGGCGGTTGCTCGCTCGGTATAGTTCGCTTGCGGACTCAAGCCACGAAGTTTAGTTTTATCAGACAGGGTGGCCCTTCTCCGCGACGAGAATCGAATCTTCAACCTCTCGAATATGAAGCAGAAGTAGTAACCACTCGACCATGAGTTTCGGTCATATAACGATGTTGTATGAAATATTGTTCTTAAATGTGTAGATTGGATTTAATAATTCCTTAAAAAATTATAAGGTAACATGATCAATTGCGAGATTACAGCTCTCTTAAATGGCGAATACTTGGAAATGCTTTGTTTGTTTCCCTAGACAGATGTCACATATTTCCATATTAAGGAATTAAGTAAGTTAGGACAAATGTCACGTAGTAATTCTTTTACTTTGCAGGCTGATTCTTTCATATGAACCGTCATTCACTACTCGTACCTAATTCTAGTTGGCCTAACGGAATGCGAGCTGAAGCCAACTTCACCCACGTCCCAGTCATACAACCTATCGCATTTCCTTAATATGCATGTACCCCTTGCTTGTCACCTTCCGAACTACATGTCCAGCCCACCGCAATCTCCTGCATTCCATTACTCTACCAATAACAAGCGGTCTATATGAATCATGAAATTTCCTTTTAATTTTTTCCATTTCAATGGAAATATTTTCCATAACACTTTGTTTTAAAACAGTCATTAAAAAGAAATATAATTTATTTAATATCATAATCTCAGAAGTCGATGCATATTTGTTAAGTCATATATACAAGAGTACGTGAACAGCTGAGTAAGACAGCCCACAGAAGTGGCTAAGTACATATATACTGTGACGTACACAAATTAGCGACAGAATTCCGAACCTAACTGCTCAAAGATTGAAGCGGTTTGTTTGCCTATGGTAGCGTTTAACAATCGGTGGTCCGCGATGATGGGAGAGGTGGTCCGCAAGCAGACTTAAAATAAATTACATTAAAAATTATCCAACCAAAACAAATTAAAATTAAATAAGCTAGTAAAAATTAATTATATCATATTCTCTATTTGTTTAATGATGATTCACTTTTAATAGTTTACTTCCATTTTAATTATGTTTCCATACGTATTCAAAACATGCTTGTAGATTTATTATGCTACAAATGGCACAGTATGTCCCAAATGTTGGTAATACCTCATAGGCTTAAAAAATAGGTCTACATAACTTAGTGGTCAGTAGAATTTTTTCTGACATTTAACTGGTCGTTGGGCTTAAAAAGGTTGCGAAACACTGGCCTATGGGTATGGAGACAATATACGCGTACAGCAAATTCATGACAGATTAATCTGTCCACTGGCAGGTCCACACCATTACAATGGAACTTGCGAAAACATATAAAAATGCATATATCGATACCTGATGTCATATCTCGAACGCTCTCCCGACCTAACAATGTGTCCCTGCTTAATAGCTAATGTCCAGCAAGTTCGGATGCACGGGATCTCTAACTTAATGTCATAATACGAGTATGTTAAATCACGTACAGCTTTAGAACGAAGTGTTTCAAGGGATGTGGCTAGTAACCAATACAAATCCGTTTACACTGATATGTAGACTTATGATAACAATTCGAACTTCAATTATGTAATGCTAAGAACCGCAAGCAAAACAAACGCACAAGTTACAAACCACATCCGAGTATTTCTCGTGCTCTAAGAACACGTTTCGTCACTGTATTATATAACAACAGAACAAAGGAATGTTAAGATTGCAGCGCATAACATTGTCCCATCCTCAGCCCAGGATATGATGTCCGCGCCTGCGCTTAGCAAAACGCAGCGTAAAACAGCTGTCCAGCCGCATATGAACCTCATCAAAATGGGTGCGATAACGTCCGCAACTTCATGGCAGATACTAAAAGTCTGACAAGAAACGGAACGGGCACCGATTAAATTAAAATAAAATAGCACTACCAGCAGAAGAAAATCTGACAGCTCTTACATTTTCCTGTTCCTTGAGTAACGAATCGTAGAAAATCACAATATATTTTTGCAAAAGAAAAATTAGAGGATATCCCGAAAGCAGACCGCAGCCATGTTTAGCCAATTCGCCAAGGTAAATGTGTCAAATCCGCCTACACTCCCCAGCGCATCACTTGGTCTACTGACACAGAATTTTGATTAATTCAAGACATGCAGTGCTAAAACCCCGCTCCACTACCACAGTGGGAATTTCGTTGAAACTAGTTACACAACATCGCACATCTCGTCAAAATAGTAACGCACGGATATTTAATTTATTTTACTTTTAGGGAAATAAATGAGTCAACTGGCTTGACAAACAACGCTGCGATCTTCATATATTCAGTACAGTAGGCAAAGGAACACAGCTCATACCTGTGAATAAAACACATGCTTCGACAAAGAGTTAAGAGAATCAGTCCTAGCATAGGCCGTATTACAGAACAGGGTGAGACAAATAGTTTTGAAAAATATGAGAAAGAAATCAGCGAGATACTGGAAGAATACCGATTCGTAATTGGCTTTTTATCAATTATTGTTAGGATGATCAAATCGACGGGCATAAGAATGTATGGCAGGTATCACGCACAGGAGAGATCAGACATGCACAAAGAATTTTACTTAGAAAGTCTGAGAGGGTGAACGCAGAAGTTCATGGAGGTAGGCCTAGGCCCACTGGGGCTGTAGTGCCAAGGGGGAAAAAACAGAAGAGTCTGAGAGGAGATAATTTATGGGGCTTAGAAGTAGGTGAATGCATAACATTAAAATGTAACCTAAAGATATTTAATTGACGCTGGTAAGGAGGTTGGTCTAGACGCAAACACGGAGAAAACTAAGCATATGTTGCTGTCTCGTCATCAAAATGCAGGGCAAAATCAGGACATAAAGACAGGAAACAGGTGTTTTGAAAACGTGGTACAGTTCAGATTTTTGGGAAGGACTATAACAAATGAAAACCTGATTCAGGAGGAAATTAAGAGGAGATTGAACTCGGGTAATGCTTGCTATCATTCAGTCTAGAATCTTTTGTCTTCTCGTCTGTCTAAAACCATAAAAATTAGAATATACAAAACTACAATTTTGCCTGTGGTACTGTATGGGTGTGAAACTTGGTCTCTCACATTAAGGGAGCAACATGGACTGAGGGTGTTTGAGAACAGGGTGTTGAGGAGAATGTTTGGACTGAAGAGAGATGAAGTGACGGGAGGCTGAAGAAAACTGCATAATGAGGAGCTTCATAATTTGTACTCTTCGCTAACTATAATTAGAATGATCAAGTCAAGGAGGATGAGATGGGCAGGGCACGTAGTACGAATGGGGGGGGAGGAGGAATGCATATAGGATATTGGTGGGAAAGCCAGAAGAAAGGAGACCACTGGGAAGACCAATAGGAATAGGGTGGGTGGACAATATTAAAATGGATCTTAGAGAGATAGGATGGGATGTTGTGGTGTGGATTGGATTGATCTGGCTCTGGATAGGGACCAGTGGAGGGCTCTTCTGAACACGGGTATGAACCTTCGGGTTCCATAAAATGCTGGTAAGGTCTTGAGTAGCTGCACAACTGGCAGCTTCTCATGAAGGGATCAGCCTCATGAGTGGGTGAGTGAGTGACTTAAAGATATAGAATAGGGTCTCTGAGTGCGTGGATTGGATTAATCTGGTTCAGGCTAAGGATCAGTGACAGGATCCTGTGAACACGATTATAAAAGTCGAACAATTTCTTGACCACCTGAGTACCTATTAAATTCTCAAGAAGAGCTCCGCTCCAGTAATCAAATCGAGTGTCAAACTGAACCAAAATCTAAAGACACGACCTTGAATTTACAGTAAGGCACGCGAAAAGAAGAGGTGCGTCTGTCTCTACTTATGAACGCAGAGAACGCCTGATTATTGGAATGTGTTGCATTTATGTTGAACACTACAAAGGGCTAGTCTTGGGAGTATGGGTGCGCCATTACCCTACTTGTATTCTGCCAGCAGCGCACCCTAACCATAGCATCATATATGCGGGGTAGCAAATTGGGGCTCTGAACATTCCAATAATTACACATGAAGAGCAGAAAGCTAACCGAGGTATGTTACTGAACCTGCAGCAGCTACGAATGATGGACACTCACATACGTGTGGGCATATACTGTATATGCATCATTGTGAATAATGTGAATACCTTGTGTTTCCATGGGAATACTGCTGACGCGTTACTGACATAAAACAACTCAGTCTGAGTTCTCTTCTCTGCACCCTAAAGCTGAGAACTTTTACCACAGCATGTATGTTATTATTATTGACAATTATGTTCTATACAGGCGCTTTTCCAGGTGCAAAGGTTAGTATTGTTGGATGGTGACTGATGAACTGAAAGGGGTGCGTTAATTCTTGGCACCATTTGAAGGTAGTGTCGCAGTATGTGCCCAGGGGTACTGTACACAAAAATATGTCCGAAATTCGAATTACAAAAGATCTTTACATAAAGCATATGTGCTAGCAACTCAGACATCATGTCATTATGTAAGTAGGTCTGTTACTTACATAATGTATGGAACCTACCCACCAGCCTGCCCGCCCGCAAGACCGCCTGCCCGTATGTTACCTACCTACCTATATATATCTATGGCTCTAAAGCTCTTTATTGGACCTTGGCCGCTTTTTCAGTTTCTTAATCCTATACTCGACCGCCTCTGTGGTCTAGTGGTCAGAGTTCCTGGCTACAGATCCAGGGATCCCGGTTTCGATTCCCGGCGCTACCAGATTTTCTGAGGAGTAGTGGGTCTGGAACGGGGTCCACTCAGCCTCGTGAGGGTAACTGAGGAGCTACTTCAATGGAAAAGTAGCGACTTCGGGTCTAGAAAACGGAAATTAACGCTCGTGGGGATTCGTTACGCTGAACGCGACACCCTGTATCCGCTAAAGTTGGCACTATCTTCGCCGA
>NW_019725449.1:15017-16109 GCF_002891405.2 Cryptotermes secundus | reverse complement strand
TTTCCTGGGTTAGTATTGAACTTATCCCCAGCTTGCTGGCGTCAGCGTAAATTGCATACGNGCGTCATCACGTGGATGGACCAGGTGAATGCTGCGCGCAAAACTCTGCCGCAGGCGCAGGAATGCATCCTGTGCTTCATCTGTCCACGACCACTTCACACCTAGCCTCAATAGCGGCGTTAGCGGTGCGACGTAATTTGCATAGCCTATGATGAATCTGCTATGAAAATTACAGGTTCCGAGAAACTGCCTCAGCTGTTTACTGTTTCTCGGTGCTGGATAGTTGAGGATGGACTGTACCCTATCCGGGTCAGCGGATACACCGGTCCTATCTATACGGTGTCCCAAAAACCTAACCTCGTCTTTGCAGAAGCGACACTTTTTGTGGTTGATCGTGAAGCCTGCCTTCGTTAATTTACCGAGTACGGTATCAAGATGTCTTAGGTGATCTTTCATGGTAGGGGAATGTATCAGAATGTCGTCAACGTAGGATACCACGTTCTCCAGATCCGTTCCCAGCGTTACCTTTATGGCACGTACGAATGCGGGTAATGAATTTCTGAACCCATATGGAACTCTTTTGTACTGATTCACGGTGGATTCGGACATAAAGGCCGTGTATTTTCTAGAGTCTTCATGTAGCTCTATCTGTAAATAAGCTGAACTCAGGTCAAGGGACGTGAAATATTTTGCCCCATGGAATCTTTGTAGGAGCTCATTCATGGGTGGGGTCCTCTCATGATCTGGGATGGTGACTTCATTCACCCTCCGGGCATCAACACATATGCGTATGTCTCCTCCTTCTTTACTTACCACGGTTAATGGGTTGAGAATCGGGGAATTGCTATGCTCAATAATGTCGTCGACTAGCATCTGCCGGATTTGTTCTCTAACAGCTGGTCGGAGGGCAAACGGAATTGGCCTCGAATGACCTACTATTGGGCGGTCGGTATCTACCTGGAATTTGTAGATGAAAAGCTTGCACTTCCCAGGTCGCGTTGTCATGTGCTCTCTATACCGGAATAGAACCTGGTATAGATCACTTCGTTCAGCTGTGGACAAATCAGTCACTTGCTCTACTAAGGAGTGTAG
>NW_019725449.1:8778-11858 GCF_002891405.2 Cryptotermes secundus | reverse complement strand
GAAGCTGGCGATGGGTTTGACTAGCTCCTGGCGATGAGTTCTCTCCTCAGGTCGGCTAAGGGTCAGGCTCGGACAAGGAGGGTGAAGCACTTCTGACCAACACAATGCACTTTGCCACTGGAACATTTTATTGTTTCTCACAGTCACTCGGAGTCAAAAAATCTACACTATAAGGCCTAGTCTCGGCTTTCAAGCCGCCGGTGCTGCACTTGCTCAAATCACTTATCTTAACACGCAAGTATATTAGCGGGGTTTACCTCCGCCACGTTCGAAAGTTTTTAGCAGACTCCTTAATCTTAAACTGGACTCTCTGCCGAGCCAGAGGTCCTAACTTAATTGTATCCGCCTCCTCTCTTCTCCTCCAGAATTCCCGGATAGGTAGATTCAAATAAGAGGAGTTGGCTTAATTTTGGTTCCGGCCATTGACCGATTGTGTTAGAAGCAGTTTCGGCTTAAAATTTCAAACAGCGAAATTGACAGAGATGTAACTTACGAGGGGTCGCTAATGAACTCCTGGCCCTCCCACTGTTGACTTTTGGCGGGGTGGCGACTGTCACGTCTCGAATTCTCAAAGTGTCTTGCCGCCGTAAGTCAACTTCTGAATTTCTCAAGAAACTCAGTGGGGGTTCCATGAAGTATCATTTCTGCCCTTTTCGAAGCAGCACCAGATGTTTGGAAGCAAGAACTAACAGATGTCTTTGTCCGCGCAAGTTCGGTCTATCTGTTTGTTCTGACTGTGTCTTCCTGTTTCTTAGTAATTCTTACAATTCTACTTTATACGTAAACTACTGAAATAAAAAGAAGGGGGAAGGATTTCAATGGTTCGGTTACAGTTGGATCCTTCCCCCTTGGAGGGACCATTCACCCTCTTAGAAGAAACTCTCGTAACAGATGTAGTACTTCTATTCTCAGAGGGATTCCTCTTCATCCTTGCGGACCTTCTCGTCTCGGATAAACTTCCGTCTGTTATGTTGGAGACTTCCCCCTTGGAGGGACCATTCACCCTCTTAGAAGAGACTCTCCTAAGAGATGTGGTACTTTTATTCTCAGATGCATTCCTCTTCATCCTGGTGGACCTTCTCGTCTCGGATAAACTGCCGTCTATTATGTTGAATCCTTCCCCCTTGGAGGGACCATTCACCCTCTTGGAGGAAACTCTCCTAATCTCTTTGGTCATTTTGTTCTCGGTGGTAATCCTCTCCATATTGCTGTGCCTTCTCTTATTGGAGAAACTTCCGTCTCTTCTCTTGGACCCGTCCCTCTCGGATGAATAATTCACCGTCTTTGGGGGTGTTATCCTAATCCCAGTCGGCCTTTCATTCTCAGTGGCACTCCTGTTAATCCTACTGGGACTTCCCTTCTCGGAGAAAATTTCGTTGCTTGTGTTGGACCCTTTCCCTTTGTAGGGACTATTCACAGTCTTGGAAGAAACTCTCCTAATCTTGGTAGACCTTTCGTTTTCAGAGGCACTCCTCTTCCTCTTGGTTGGCCTTCTCTTCTACGTGGAACTTCCATCCCTAATGGCGGGTCCCTTCTTTGGGAGGGGACATCTTATGCCCTTCAAGGAACTTCTTCCATTCTTGGCAGGTGTTTCTTCCCTACACGCACTACCTGCTATCTCGAAGGAATGTTTCATCATTGTTGTGGAGTTTCCCGTCATGCTGGAATATCTCACTGTCACGGAAGAACTTGTCTTTACCGTGGGCGTCTCCGTGTTGGAGGCACCTGTCACCCAATTTGAGCAACTTCTTCCAGTTATGATGGGCCTTCCCCCTTCGAAAGACATTTGACAGTCTTGTAGGAATTTCCCCTTCATGTTGGGCTTTCCCTCTTTGCAGAGTTACTTCACATTCTTCAAAGAAATTCTCCTCCTGTTATTGGGTGTTCGACTTCTTTGACGTCACTTTTCTATTCTCGGTCGGATTTTCCTTCTCTGTGGCTGAAAAGAGAGCGAAGAACATGTCAATTAGAAAGCGAGAGGTACATAGTACCTCTGTTCGGCCCTACCAGAAAATATTAAGTGCGGTTCAAGGAATGCGTTATCTGTTCAACATTACAACGTCAAATTCCAGATTAAAGACAATCCTCAGTGACTTGAAATAAGCCTTAGACTACTGCAGTAATTGGCGCATCGGCAATTCTGAAATTAAAATGCTAAAATACTTCATTTGTGGTAACATTTATTATCCTTCCTAGTGCAATAAAATATGAGTTCTCAATTATATTCTGTGATCCTTCTATTGCACTAAAAATTATTTTGTAGTAGGAGGTACGTTTATCACAATTAAATGCAAAATTAATTTTATTCAATTTTAGAAGAAAAAGTGTAGCGTAGATATGCACTTGTAATATCGAATGACAGCAAATATAATTCCGTTGCCACAAAATGGATCGAATATAACTTTCTCGAAGAGAAAATCTTTCTTCAGTACAGAGAGCAATCAGGCTGAATTCTGTTTTGTGATCCTTCTATTTCAGTATGGTTAGTGAGGTTTCTTATCTCTGATGGTAACTGACAGTAAATATTGTCGCGTATCGGGCGTATATCGCGACAAATAAGTTCACGCCGTATTTTTATAGCGAATTTTATTTCACATCCGCTCTCACAATCACCCAAATTACAATCTGACGATTACTGCTATCTGCAGTATCACAATTGGTACACTGAAAAATGCCACAATACAACTGACTATGCTGGCTAACTCGGCGGTAGCTCCAGGACTCGCTGACTGTCTCAGTACAACTGAACTGAATACAACTCGCTGGTAGCCACATTAGAACTGACTGTGAATAGCCTTCGCTGCGCCTCATGTAGCCTCGATCGGACCATACGGAAAACGGCCGCGTAATAGGCACCCTCTTTGCCTGGCGCTGTGTTGCTATGTAACGCTAGCGGAGGTAACCGCTGTTACTATCGTAACGTCGCCGCTGTTGACTCGCGTTGCCTAGCGACCGCGATATCCCTCGGTGACGTCACCGCGGAGGGGAGTGGCGGGGCGGGAACTCGCCTATTACCGTAAGAACGCGAGCGTTACGTTACCGCCACGTACCGCTGGGGAGGTAGGGGTCAACATGTCACA
>NW_019725449.1:0-7095 GCF_002891405.2 Cryptotermes secundus | reverse complement strand
GGGCGGGAACTCGCCTATTACCGTCGTAACGCGAGCGTTACGTTACCGCCACGTACCGCTGGGGAGGTAGGGGTCAACATGTCACAATATTGTAACATATTTGGAGTAGATACTTCCATGGTAACGCAATAACAGTGGGCCGTTGCGTAGGAATCGCAGAATCAACAAACGCGTTTCTCCAGAGATGGAAGGTTCATTGCGTAGCAAAGGCCGCGGATATATAAAGGGGTTAATGCAGCCCTGTCCAACGCGGCGCTCGTGGTATATTTTTTCTGGCGCCCTCCGTAACCACATACAATTGAGCCGAATTTTAATATTAATTCAAATTGTAAGACAACAGACAGACGTCTGAGTACTGTTAAATATTTTCGAAAAATTTTATTATTTTATTATTATTATTATTCTTAGTAGTAGTAGTAGTAGTAGTAGTAGTGTGATGGCGCCCGCACCTCCATAGGCATCAGTGAATTGTGCCCGAGTACATAAGAACGTTGGACAGCACTGGGTTAATGTATTCGCCTAGTCAGTCTTAGTATAAGCGCCATCGAAGACTGTTCAATGCATCCGCCGAGACAGAGTTGAATAGGAGCCAGAGCTAGCAGACCAAAGTTGGAAGAGTACAGTTGGAAGAATGCAGTTGAAGTGATACTAATTGTACTTGAGTGTGTAAGAGTGAGTGTTCAATAAATGTTCGCTAAATCCGAGACCCACGTGGAGTTATTTGTCGCGCTGCATAGGCAACAGGCGACAATATAAACCCGTTGCCTGAAAGCAGCCTGAATATAATGTGCTCGAAGAGAAAATTTCTCAAGTATGGACTGATTTTAATTGTAAGTTTTAAAAGAACAATTACGCTCAATTCTGTTCTGTGATTCTTCTCTTCCTGCAAATGTTTCTTAACACAAGGTATATTTATCACAACTAAATGAAAAGTTAATATTATTTAATTTTAGAAGAAAATTTGCACCGAAAATACACACCCGTAACGGCAACTGACGGTAAATATAATTCTGTTGCCAGCAAATGATCTGAATATAACATTTTCGAAAAGAAAATTCTTAAATACGGATCTCGAAGTGTTAAGACCTGGACGCAGAAGCTAGTGAACTTTCATTGTTTAGTTTCGTTACCACGTAACGTCTAGTTAATACGTATCAATCAAAATAAATGATTATCTGTTGTGATTACTATAAGATAGGTTCTGGTTTGAAACTGCAGGAACGAGCTTTTCGCATCTTTGGTAGCAGCCTTAAAACAAACAGTGAACGGTAAAGAACTATTTCTGTGAACAGTTTTGTTAAGCAATATACTTACATCCACCAACTTGCGTTGTATTGCTGGGTGTATGTGTGTGTGACACATACACATACGTCCGGCAATACAGCGCACGCAGCCACATAAGAAAGACATATCCTAAGACACAATATATACACAATTAAGACATAAGAAGAAAGACTCCCCTAGCGGATGAATGGCGTTACACACGAGTTTGATATACGACATGAAAGATTATAGATCTTAACAAGTTTTAATATATAAATTTTATTATTGAACAACGTCGAACACACATTTTATATCATTTTATAAATGGTCACTTGATGGCAGGCAGTGCAATGGTTTAACGTGAATGATATACCTGAGGATGGCACAGTGATGCCGAAACATGTAGTGTGAAGTGACAAGTGAAACTGTATGCACTAAAAGAAGGTAAATATCAACACATTTTGGATACGAATCAGTGCAACAGGACGCTAAAATACAACATTATTAATAAGAGTAAGTTTAGAAAAAAACAGTACTGCACTGCGGCGTTCATAGACATCACACAAATGTCTGATAAAGTATGGCACGCAGGCCTCTTGTTCAAAATCAGAAAAACCTTTCCCCGTCCATATTACAGAATATTAGAATCATATCTAACTTACACACTCTTTCAAGTAAAATTCAGAGACGAAATCACAAACTTAAGGCAGCGTCTACACGAGCACACAAAATGCGTCCGTCGTAACGAAAGTACTTTGCTGAGGACGTTGCTGAGGACACCAAGCAAATGTAGAATGCGTAGTTTTTGTCTGCAATGGAGCCAGAAGAAAGCGTAGCATTCGCCTCCCTTGTTTATTTCTACGACGGACGTCACGACGTTCGTTACAATGGACGCATTTTGTGTGCTCGTGTAGACGCTGCCTAAGGCCAACAGAAATAGGCGTAACACAAGGAAGCGTCTTAGGACCCCACCTACATCTTATCTACACAAGCGACCTCCCGACATCAGACAACACAACAACTGCTACCTTCAATGATAACAGCAATCTTAGCTATACATGAAGTTCCAGCGATAGCTTAAGTGAAACTCCAAGACACCATCAGTAAGATCGACCATTAGGCGAAGAAATGGAGAATTAAAATAAATCAAATCCACACATATTACATAAACCCTACGCAACTAAACCTGTCCGACAGTGTAAATGTGCAACGTTGCTCTTCTCCAGAAAAATGAAGTGAAATAATACCTGGGCATGCATTTCGATAGAACAGTGACGTGGGCAAAGAACATCAAATCCAAAAGGAAACAGCTCAACCTAATAGTGAAAGAAGAAAAAAAAAGTAAAGCTATCCCTGTAACAGGCCATGAAGGCCCATAGAGTTGTGAGCGTTGAGGGTCCCACATTATCTAGAGTCTAGATAATGTGGGACCCTCTAGACAATCGGCTCAAAGATGGCGGCAAGGTTGTCAGCTTTACGCGCCTGCCGCACTTTACTCCCTAGGAAATTATTTATTTAATTCCTGGTACTCATTTCTGTTAGAGGCTGAGTGAACCCCAGGGTCATAGTGCGGCCGGAAGGATTAGGTCAATTGAAAAAAAAATCCAATGACCTCATCGGTATTTGAACCCGCGACCTTTCGACTTGTAGCATAGCACCGACTTGTACCGCGTGACCCCAGCTCAACCTAATTGCTACTCGGAAGATAAACAATATCAGTAGAAGGCAAACTCCACCTATACAAAGCAGTGCTGAAAACCATACAGACATATGGAATTCATCTATGGGGGACAACATCCAATTCCAACATAGAAATTCTCCAGCGCTTTCAATCCAAGACTCTCCGATCCATTCTGAACGCACCTGGGTACATATACACTCACAGGATCCATGAAGATCTACATTGGAACGCAGTGCTCAGTCACTCACTCATGGAGCTGAACCCTTCTTGAGAAGCCGCCAATTCTGCACCTACTTAAGAATTTCCCAGCATTTTATGGAACCCGAAGTTTCATTACCGTGTTCACTAGAGCCCTCCAGCGGCTCCTATCCCGGGCCAGATCAATCCAATCCGTACCATCCCATCCTGTCACTCTGAGATCAATTTTAATATTGTCCACACATTTACGCCTTGGTCTTCCCATTGGTCTCCGTCCTTCCGTCTTTCCTATCAGTATCCTATATGCATTTCTTATCTCCTTCATTCGTGCTACATGTCCTGCCCACCTCATCCTCGTTGACTTGATAACTAATTATATGTACTTGGAGAAGAGTACAAACTATGAAGTTCCTCATTATGCAGTTTTCTCCAACCTCCTATCACTTCCTCCCTCTTCGGCCCAAATATTCTCAACACCCTGTTCTCAGACACCCTCAGACTATGTTCCTCCCTTAATGTCAGAGATCAAGTTTCACACCCATACAGAACCACCGGCAAAATTATAGGTTTGTATATTCTAATGTTGATGTTTTAAGAAGCAGATGAGAAGACAAAAGGCTCTTGACTGAATGGTAGCAAGTGTTACCTGAAGCCAGTCTCCTCTTAATTTCCTCCTGAATCAGGTGCTAATTTGTCATAATCGTTACCAAATATCTGAACTGCGCCACATTTTCAAAACATCTGTTTCCTATTTTATGTCATGATTTTGCCCTGCATTTTGGTGACGAGACAAAGACATATACAGTAAAACTTGGTTATAGCAACATCGGTTTCTGCGACACCTTGTCTACTGCGTCAAATATTCAATGGTACGAACTAATTCCTCATAAAGCAACTGTTTTTATACCTTGCTTAGTACATGCACAAATGCATCAACCTCGTATGTAACGTCATTTTCATTCCTGAATTTCTCGATATCGTGGGAAAGATCGATGTGTCTGCCCACCCTCACTTTCTCTACTTGCTGACGTGACTGTCCTGGAAGAATACGACCGCGGGCTGCAAGAGGAGCGTGGGTTTTATGCGAAAACAAGGGTGTGGGGTGGGACTGCGTGAATAGTGCAAGAGGACGCGGTAGGTTGTTAACTGCATTCCTTTCCTAGAATCTCGTCTAACAGGACCTCACATTGTCTACTTACCCTATAGTGTTCCTGCCTAAACCCAGAGAAGTGCAGTAGCGAAAACATGGCAATGAAAAGGAAAGTTTTAAGCATTGAAGAGAAAGTTAAAGTGATTCGTGAAATATTGTGTGTATTGTCAGTGAAAAGCGCTGTAATATGTCTTTGATATTACACATTTGGGCAATTCCACGTTAATGTTACGTTAGTATGCACATAACTACGTATTTCACTAAAAAAATGCAACCTTTTAACTCGGTTTTTGGTAGAGTCTTGCGTGACTAACATAAGGCTACTGTAGAAGTGCCCATTTCGGTTACAACGACATTCGTTTATAACGACACTATTTTTAGGTCCCTTTGATGACGTTATAACCAAATTATACTGTACTCAGTTTTCTCCGTGTTTACTTTCTGACCGACCTCCTTACTTGCGTCAATTAAACGTTAAAACAATAATCCCCTATGAAATAAAGAAAAGGTTCCCACAGATACGACAAGCAACCAACAATTTCCATTGGTATGGGCTAGAGGCGGGCTCGAATACTACCACCGTAACCCCGCGAGTCGCAGGAGGCGGCGAGAAAGGGAAGCGAAGTCTCTAGTCGGGAACAGAAACATACGGACGTGAGTCCCACTGGACTCTGAGCCGAGAATGACTGCGCTGGCGATGTCCAGCAGCAATTGTAAACGACAGACCCGCCCTTTCATAAGAGAGAGCGCCCGACATCAACAAACACGCAAATGTCTGGCGGTAATAAAACTCTAGTCGTAAGCCCCAGATGGGTGCTTTATTCCAAGACAGTCTCTTATTCGCATATTTACTGTCCCAGCTGCCTGGCTTCCAAACAAGTTCACGCCATATGCATTATTTAGTGGACAGCGTGACACTGGGCAAGTTTTCTCAATGCACTTCAGTTTACCCTGCCATTTCTCATTCCANGACCTCTCGTCAGAGAGGGCGCCCCAAATGGACAGGACAGCAACTTTCACAAAGAAGAAAACATCTGGTCATGAACCCCAGCTGGGGCTCGGCACCAAGACAGACAGACTGGCTGACCGTCAGTTGCAACATGACTTNTTTTTGTTTAAATGACATTTGTTCTAGGTTTGCGATTTTTGAAGACTTCGAAGAGAAAATGGTTGAGGAAATCAGAGTTTATTTCCTAGGCAACGACCAGCGTTTCCGTTGCAACGCCTTGGAATCAGACGTTAGCAGTTCCTAACAGTGGAGTTTCCACCGTTACACACGAATTGTCGAAGCACCGTTTCGATAGTAGCGCGCGGCNTTGACTTTGACTTTGAATTTGCAGCAATGTGCTGTAGTGTGCGGTTGGAAAGTGGTGGAATTAAATTCGAAGGTTCATCGACTGGTTGTCTGCTGGACTATTGGTGGTGTTCGATCAGTGTAAAGGAGATATTTGCTGGTAGTTGTGCGCGCTCTTGCTGATCAGCTCTGAAATTTTGCAGTCCTTCTTTGTAAAAATTCTCAGATTTTTCTTGAGGCTTGTGTTTCATGCCGTGCCATGCCAGACATGGCGGGAGCCTCGGTGCCTGGCTACCATGCATTCTGGACAGAAAGAAGAGCCCCACTACAGGCAGAAAACAAGGAAAACGTAAAACAATATCCTGAAGCAGTTGAACATTACAGGAGACTGTTTAAAATCATTTGTGACATTTAGGATGTGGCCAGCTTCACACCCGCCACAATTGCGGAAAGTGTCAAGTGGGCGGCACGTAGATGTGGCCCTGTTTTCAGAGATACATCTGAAACCTCATGAGAGGTTATATATTCCAAATTACCACTTTTGTAGAATCGACCGCCACTCGGGCATAAAAGGCGGAACTGCCGTTGCAGTAAGAAAAGGCATTCCCCATAGCCATGTAGACCTACCACCACTTGTTTCAGTAGAAGCGACAGGGGTCTGCATACCAATTGGTAACAGCGAAGTGCTGCTTGCAGCTGTTTATAAATCTCCAGGCAGATCCTGGAGTGATGCTGACATCATTGAGCTCCTAAGCTTTAGACGTAAGTTTATTTTGGCAGGTGATTTGAATGCTAAGCACCCATTTGTAATAGCAGATTTTCAGACCCCTCAGGATTGAAACTATTGGATTTATTTGATATGAGTGAATTAGAAATTTCAGCACCACAGTGCCCCACTCATTATTCCCCTGCGGGAAATGGTGACGTGCTGGACATTGTCCAGGGTTAGAAGCCGATAAAGTGGCACGCTACTTTGCAGCCTCTATTGCTTCAGCATATAGGTCGTCGACAAGTAAAGTTACACTTTCGGACAGAAAAAACAATCTTCCTGGTCTAGATCGTTTGATAAAATATAAAGAGAGACTACGAAAATTGTGGCAAGGGACCAGGGATCCAGCGTATAAAACGGCAGTCAATTGGGTCACCAAATCAATCAGGCGAATGACCCGTAAAAAGGCACTTGAACGGTGGGAAACGAAAATAGGTAACACTGAAGTCACACCTCAGAGTACATGGCCCATTGCGAAATCTCTTCTTAAAAGAGACGGACCAAGGGCACAAACTGCCATTCATGCTTCTTCTGGCCTAAAATTTCATCCTTCTGAAAAATCCAACGAAACTGCCGACTGTTTGGAAATTCAGTTCACGCCACATGACCTGTGTGACGAAAACCATGAAGATCGGGTGGAGGCTAGAGTTCAAGCTCTCCTGGAAACCGTAGACGACAACCCCCCTCAAAGGATAAACGATGTGACGTTCAGAAATTAATAAAATCCCTGAAATAAAAAA
>NW_019725448.1:5126-5673 GCF_002891405.2 Cryptotermes secundus | reverse complement strand
TGAACTTACAGAGTGCTGGTCACTAAATACAGATTTTTAGTGGATCTGTATCTGGATATTTTTCATGGCTCTATTCAGTTTTAAGTAATATTTTGATATGGATGAACATATAAATAAATTTTTCTTCATTGTATTCAGTTTTAAGTAATACTTTCATATTATTAGACTTAAAATTAGCGATATTTAGTTGTTTCATTGTGAAACTTCATTTAATTTTTTATGATGCTGGCAGTATGTAGACTGTGTAGCACCAAATTATAGGATGATCAGTAAATAATGAATTGATAAGGATTTGGAAGGAAGCAGTCATGGCCTAATCAAGGTACAGTCTTGGTATTTTCATGGAGAGACTGAAGGAAACCACAAAAACCTCAGTCAAGGTTAAGGAACAAATATACATATATAAATGGGACAGTCAGTACAACAAATCATTGAAAATGAGATGAACTATATACTGCAGTATTAGCACTCGTTTATTGTCGTAGATGTCCTGACAAGACCGCTGCAATAATAACATCATTACTGCTGAAGGAGACCCATACATATT
>NW_019725448.1:0-2269 GCF_002891405.2 Cryptotermes secundus | reverse complement strand
GCGAGAGGTCATAGATCTGTGCTCAACCAAGTTGGGCACTAAGATACTGTCATCTTCTTTTGTGCTGCTGGCAGCAGGATATCCCAGGCTCCCTCTCTTATTCACTGACAGGAACATCGGAGTTCCCACCACTGGAACCTGCTGGACCTGCTAATGAGCCCCAGTTGAGCCTTTGGTAGCCTTCAGAAGATACCTCTTCTATAGACAAGCTTCTTCTCCTGGTTAGACATTTACTTTGAGTTGGTACATATTATGTTAGGTTAGTCCTTTGGCCATTTTATTTAAACCCCTAATGTATGGTGTTGTGAGCCCAAGTGTACCACCCCCATCTGCCAGGTATTTACTTTTTAAGGGTTATAATTGCTGCATGTTCCATGTTTTAAGAAAAGTTATAAATATGACCATCTCCCAGAGTTATTTTTCTCTCTGTTATATAGTGATACTATATTACTTAATTCCTTTTATGACAGTTTTCAGTATGCTTTTGCAGATGAGTTCAAAGTCTGTTGGAAGCTGCACGTCAGGCTGATCCTGCTAAAGTGAAGAAATACTTAGTTCCAGATGTAGTTAACTTCAAACATCCTTATACAGGAGATACTCCATTAGTAAGTACTGACATTGCTTGTTGGAGTTGTAACCTAAAGGTGGATAATGTAACTGAAGAAGTAATATCTTTATTTGGAGCTGAATAACACATGCATTAAAATATAAGTAAATTGCTTCTTACACTGCCAGAGAGCTGGCAAAGTTCTGTGATACTATTTAGTGTTATTAATATTATTATTAGTAGTATTATTTATTTATTTATTTTATTTTAACTGCAAATGGGTTTCTACCTGGTGGTAGTCATATTACAATAAGACACAACACACAAAGTAACACACCATGCTCAAACAAAACACAGGACATAAATCTACACAGACAATAAAGGACACACTACACACAATGAATACAGTGCAAATACACAACTCTTTTATTGACCGTCAAAATATAACATATAGAAAAAATCAGGGTCAGCGCCCAGCTATGGCTTCGCTACAATATACAACTCTTTTATTGACCGTCAAAACACAACATATAGAAAAAAATGCAAATACAGTTACAACTACAGTTATATAAATTAATATTAATAAAGAAATAAGCATGCTGTACCCTAAACAGTAACAGTAATGAAATATATAATGTCATGAACTGATGCACTTACATTTCACCATGACCTTCCCTTCATTCCACTTCTGTTCACTTCACTACATTTTTTTTGATGATTCCTCCCACACCTTCACTTTGCCTTATTTATCACATTCCTAACCCATATCCTAAAATTACTTGATTTACAGGAGAGAGTCCCTAAAGCATCTGCAGGCATTTGGTTCCAGAGCTGGATGGTGCTATTTACAAAGGAATATTTTCCAATACGTCTTTTGCATTCTCCTAATTTTCCAATTATGATCGACTTTTGATTTCTGCTCCTAATTTTCCTATCATGCTCGACCCTGTTCAGATAGCATAGTCTTTGTATTCTATCACCTATAGCCTTCCAAGCCCATTCTCCCACGTACTCTTTAAAGAGAGCACATGTGTGAGCTGTCTGTCTGCACTGTGTCAAGGTTTCCCAGTTCACATTATTTCTGTGATCTGCAAATTTAGCCTCTATACACTGCCACATGTTATAATGATTTAGGACAATGAAGAGTCTGGTAATCATTAGTATGCAACTAACATGGTTTTCCTCAGGATTTTCACATAAATTTTGAAAGGTATCAGTGGAAGATCTTTGAAGCCAACAAAATCTTTTTCCAGCTTATCATTACCATCTCACTGCCTGTTATTACAGGGTTCCAGAAATATAGTTGTGCACTATTTGTGGGTTAATGGACATCAGTGAGAATATATATAACACACACTCATTTCCATATACATCATACCTGGTGTCTTATTTAATTAATTATGTCAGGGCATCTTTACCACTTCCTTGTGTTGAGGCAGATTGTTTTTTTCCTATTCAGTAAACTCAGTGCAGAGAAGAAGATGAAACTGTGAGAAAAAGTAATTATTATTGGCATTGGGACTTCCTTGTCATATATGTGGATGCCTTATTGCATCCATATAAAGTGTTCCCCAGATATTAAGTGTTCCTGTATAAGATGTGTGGTTGAAGCCAGAATGCATGTAAGAACAGCTGTAAAATTTCCCATTCCAAATATTTATATAATGTTTTCCTGCATTCATAGTTTATTTTATAACATTTTTAGAAAATTTCCCATTTAAT
>NW_019725447.1:52521-62035 GCF_002891405.2 Cryptotermes secundus | reverse complement strand
TAGAGCACTATTTGCATGGCTCATCTCATTGTCCACCATCTTGGAATCTGTCCAACTTGTAAAGGAAGTCTTCAGAGCTGGTGGTCTATATTGAACTGGATGAAGTTGCAGGGCACACAAACGCATTTTTGCTGCTCTGCGACGTAAATTTGTAGAGTAGGAATACCTCGATTGTGACCCTGCGAGGCCAAGGAGACGTCGAAAAGGGAAGTTTCAAATCTGAGACAGTAAAATATTAGTTTTCTTGTAGGCACCTTTCACAGGTTGGGTTGTCAGTCCCAACTTGAAAAGCTGTCCTATCAGGTGGTAGTGTCTGGTAAGTAATCCTACCACCCATCTTAGTTGATCTGTGTTTAATCTCAACAGATCCTTCGTTCTTCTGGCAGAAGGTCCTGCTATAAAACCGTTTGCCTGTCTGAGTCCAATTATGGATTCCCAGTATTTTTTATGATTTCTATCAGTCCAGCCCTGATCACTCTTTTGGCAACTCCAATTGAGATGCTGCAAGCTGGTTCAGGTCCTATGAACAACTGTTCAGATCATGATATGGGTAGGTCATATAGCATGCATGTGAAAATGAGAAATGCATACAAAAATTTTGACAGAAGACCTGAAAGAATGAGACCACTTGGGAGACAACTTTGAAGATGGATTTTAAAGGTCAAATTATGGGGGTTTCGGATTGGGTTTGTTTGTGTCTGTATGCAAAGTCATGATGAGCATGTGTTTACACAGTAATGAGTGCTTAGGTTCCATAAAGAGCAGATATGTATTGTCTGTACTTCCACAGGGACCACAGGTTTCTCAGGAAGGTCTCTGCATTATGAACTTAACACTTGCTAAGATTATGAAGTCTGTAGAGAAGAAATCTGTACAGAGCAGCTGTTAGGGTTGGATGTAATGAGAAACAGCTACAGTAAGGAGAGCATATATTGTTTCATGTGTGATGTAGTACAGCAATGACTGATAGAAGATGTGATGCCTTTACAGAACTGTACAAATTCAGAGAAGGTTTCAGTGGGTCCATATGGTGAGACATAGCCAGCAAGTCATGGTGCAAACCAGGCCATGGATATAAAAGCTGAGACAGTCTCAGATGCAGAAGAGGAAGCAAATCCTGCGCGAATAACAGCTCAGGAGATAAAGGCTGAACCTGAGGTGAGCTGTATGCTTCTCTATGTCCACTGTTAGGCAGATATCACAGATAGGTAGGAATTCCAGTTGTCTATCTCAATTCCATCTGTCTGGCTGTCTGTCTGTGCACATCTGATGCAGATGAAATTAAATTTTGCATAAATGGAACAGTGTTTGAGAGAAATTCTACAGCAGCAAAAATCCATAGGGAGTCGTAGAACTGTTCGTAATTAGCTACTGGTACACTTGTTAAAACCAAGAATTTAAATTACTAGAACTCCTGTGAGTTAATTCCAACGAATCCCACAAGATATTTTTCATGTGATGAAGGTTACAAAAGATTCGGCATTCTCTTGCAACAAGAGTGGCAAGAATTGTACTGTATGGAGCAGAAGAAACAGTTCTTGCTTGTGTGCACAGACAAGAGTTCTGTTTCCATATGTCAGTTCTCTTCATCAAAGAAACTAAATATTTTGTCACATGCTTCTGTTTGTTTGCATAATCCATGTGGGGAGTTTCTTACACGTGGGTGATGACGGGTTGGGATATTATGTAGGAGAGCAATGCATTCAAGGAGAGAGATGTGTGTAAGTCATGTAGTGCACATGCAACAGTGAGAAATGCATAAAGTTTTGGGGGAAAACCTGAGAGAGGCAGACCACATGGGAGACCTAAGTGCAGATGGAGAGATGCTACTAAGCTAGATTTTAAAGAAATAATTCGGAAGGGTTTGCACTGGGTCTGTTTGCCTTAGGATATAGAGCCATGATGAGCATGTGTGATCACAGTAATGAGCCATTTCTGGCTTTTCTTAACAATCCTGTATGCATTCCTCTTCTGCCCCATGCCTGCTATATGAGCTGCCCATCTCATCCTCCTTGACTTGATCCTATAATTATGCTTGGTGAACGAAGGTTACAAGTTGTGGAGCTCTTCATTATGATGTTTTTTGGTACCAAAAAAGCAGATATTTTCTGTATTGCCGCAGTGACTGTTAGTTCCTCGTGAAGGTCACTGAGCTATGAACGGAGTACTTTCTAGTGATTGTGATAGCTGTAGAGAAGAACATCTATACAGAACAGCTCTTATGAGTTAGATGTGATGAGAAACAGCCATAGCAAGGAGAGCATGCACTGTTTCATGTGTGGTGTTGTGCATCCATTTCTGAGAAGGATGTGATGGTGTTTACAGAACTGTACAAATTTGGAGAACGCTATAGTGGGTCCATATGGTGAGACATACCCAAAACCTCAATATGCAGATCAGGCCATGAATGTAAAAGCTGAAGCAGTCTCAGATGCAGAAGAGGAAGAGGATCCTCTGCAAATAACAGTTCAGGAAGTAAAGGCTGAACCTGAGGTGAGCTGAATGTGCACTGTTAGTCAGATGACACATATTTGCAGAAATGCCGCTTGTCTGTCTGATATCCATCTCTGTGAACATGAAACAACTCTGCTGTGCTGTTGACTAGATTCTGAAAGATTCTTTTTCCTGAAATGTCTCTAGGCAACTGTAGTTTGTAGAATGTTGCTTGTGATGTACCAGTCCCATTTTCTTGAGCAGATCTAATATAGATGAAGTGAAATACTGTATAAACTGAATGTTTGCGGTAACTTCTATACAGCTAAAGTCGTTCACATTTTCTTTGTCTGTCCAGTCCACTGAGCAGTGCTTTGGTACTACATCATAGAGTTCCCAGGATCTGTAAATGCTAAAGTTTATCATTTGTTTGTCTCCCATGCAGTCTGTATCCATGTAATAACATAGAGGTGGCACTATGTTAAAGATTTGTCATAGGATAACTAATGATTCTCTAAAGATCTTTGACAATATGTGACAGATTATAGACACATGTTGCCTGTTATCTGACACCGTTGGAGTTGCCCATGTACCTGCTGTCAGGTGATTGGTTGTCATGACAGAATTTTTTGTTGTTTTCTGTCAGACAGAAAGGTGACTGAACATTAGATATAAAGAATGTATAAAAGGTGTAGAAAGCAATAGTGCAGAACTGGCATTGGCAACACATCCTAATACAAGGAGCGTTCCGTATATAATGCCTCCTATTTTTTTTTTAATGAAAACTACAACAGATACAGAAAGCATAACAATGCAGTTAAATAGAGTAGGATTTCAGCTACTTACAGTTATTTTTCTGCATAATCACCACCTTTCGTTATGCACTTTTGCCAGCGATGAACAAGAGCCTGTATGCTGTGCTCCTAAAAGTCTGTGCCAGCAGAGGCTAGCCACTTTCTTACAGCTGCAATGATAGCATCGTTGAAAATGTTGCCCATGTAGTCCATCTTTCATAGGCCCAAAGAGCTGCCAGTCTGAAGGTGGATGTGGTAGGACAGTCCAGCCAAACTTTGCAATGTGCGCGGTGGTCGCCAAACTGGTATGGGATCTAGCGTTATCGTGTTGCAAGCAAAAGGTTGTCTGCTTCTCTGGCCTGACTCAGGAAATGTGGGCTTTCAGCTTAGTCAGCGTCTTCTTGTAGCGTTCAGAATTGACAGTCTCACCAGGCTCCAGGAAATCCAACAAAATCACACCCCACCTATCCCAAAAGACTGCGCACATCACTTTCCCTGCCGATAGCTATGTCTTGAACTTCTTTTTTCTTGGGGAATCCAGATGTCGCCACTCCATGGACTGTCTTTTGGATTCCGGCTCATAGTGGTGACACCACGTCTCATCTCTGATGATGATGCTGTCCAGAAACTTGTCACCTTCAGTCTCAAACTGGGCAACAGGTCCTGACAAACTTCAATTCGATGATTTTTGTGGTCCTGTGTAAGCATCCTCAGGATCCACCTGGAACAAACTTTGCGATAATCCAGCTTCCCCAACATCATTTCCAATGCATTACAGCTGATATTAAGCCATTCACACAGTTCCCTGGTCGTTATCTGCTGATCTGTATGGATGAGCTGATCGAGGTGCTGTTCATTGTGAGGAGTGGCAGATGAACAGGGACGTCCAGGGCATCCTTGTCGTGCACTTCACTTTCTCCACTGTTGAAACACTACGCACCACCTCACTGTGCTGACATCCACTGTATCATTTCTGTACACCTGTAGCAAGCATCGATGGATGTCAATGGGTGCAATTTGTTTGGCAGTGAGAAATTCAATAACACATCTCTGTTTTGTACTCACTTCTATGTCAGATGCCATTTTGGTAGACTGCCCTGCAGTCGCTATCTGTCGCACAACAACCAAACTAACAGTACGTTGGCGGGAAGGTTCAACCTTTACTACAACACCACCAACATCCAGCTCAGACGTTACATATTGTCACGTATTGGGTGTATAACGCGACAAATAACTTCATGCCGTATTTTATGTAGCGAATTTTATTTCACATTCGCACTTACAGTCACCCAGATTACAGATTTACGATTACTGCTATCTGCAGTATCACGAATGGTACACTCAAAATGCCAGAATACAACTGACTGGTTGCTGGCTAACTCGGAACTAACTCGGAGGTAGCTCCAGGACTGACTGTGAATAGCCTTCGCTGCTCCTCATGTAGCCTCGATTGGACAATACAGAAATGTGTTGCTAGTAACGCTAGCGGTAGTAATCGCTGTTACCACCGTCGTCTCTCGCAATCGTGTTCACCCGCGCTGCCTAGCAACCCGCGGTACCCTTGGTGACGTCATCACTGTTGACTCGCTTTGCATAGCGATCAGGGTGCTAGGACTCGGCTAACTTCGGCTTCGCTCGGCGCATCACGGCTGGCGGGGGTGGAGGGGCGTGATCCATAGCTCAACATGTCACAATATTAACACAGAAAAATAGTAGGCATTATATACGGAATGCCCTTANATAGACATTCCTTGCACCAGCAGAAGGGGTTCCGATTAACCCTTAACCTTTAACAGACCAATATTATATATATATCTGTAGGAAGTAACACCCTGTGTTGGCCAAATATTATATATATTGTCACGTGTTTAGTGTATAACGCGACAAATAATTTCACGCCATATTTGATATAGCGAATTTTATTTCACATTTGCTCTTACAATCACACAAATTACAATTTGACACTTATACCATCGGCAGTATCACAAATACTACACTGCAAATGCTGGTTGACTGCCTGGCTGACTCGTAACTCATAACTCGAGAACTTGAGAACTCAGAACTGGCTAACTCGGAACTAACTGTGAATAGCGTTCGCTGCTCCTTATTTAGCCCTGTTCTGGACAACACAGAAAACAGCCACGTAGTAAGCACCACTGTTGCCTGGCGCCGTGTTGCTAGCAATGCTGTCGGGAGTTGTTTACCGCTACTTAGCAACTGCGGCGTCCTGTGTTAGGTCACCGCTGTTGACTCGCATTGCATAGCGACCAATATGGTGGGACTCGGCTAACTTTGGCTCCGCTCAGCGCGTCACGGCTGGCGGGGTGGGGGAGGGGCGTCATCCATAGCGCAGCACGTCACAACATATATATGAGGCAGGACACGTGCTCCCTTTGGGAGTGCTGACAGTTTGATATTGGGTTTGAAACCAAAACATAGCCAGACAAGGTCATGTCAGAGGTTAATTTGTTAGCTCTGAACAATGAAATTGTTTATCATGGTACTGGTTTCGATACCACTTACATTTAGATATGAGTGTTTATGGTGTGGTCAGCCAAATAGAGCCCAGCTTTGTTTTGAGAACTGAGGAGTAAATATTCATCTGTGCTCGCATGTTAGTGCTTCCAGAGCTTTCAAGGAAGTGTGATGTATTCAAGGATTGGTTTTCAGTAGCAAATTATCAGTTAGGAAGTCAGTGTCGGATTTTCATGTATTTCTTTATGTATTGTCATGTGTTGGGTATGTAATGTGACGTATAACTTCACACCGTATTGAATATAGTGAATTTGTTCCACATTTACTCGCACACTGATACAGTTCACAATTACTACCATCGGCAGTATCACAATTACTTCCACTGCTCAGCCGGCTTTTTATACCATTCCCTGTTGCCTCGTGTTAACGGCAATGTCCCCTGTTACAGTGGGAAGTTCTGTTACATCACCTTGGGAGGGGGGGGAGCAGAGTGTTTACTGGCATGTTACCATAGCAGCTGCAGTTGCTCCGATGCTGTTATGTCACCGCTGGAGGGGGGTATCCTGCATAGCACAAATATGTCAATATTTTATTTTGTGTCTCGGAAGAGGTATAAACCCATTGAGCCGGTATTACTTTGTGACTAAAAGGCATCTTTGTCACTGTGACTTTCGGTATCAGTGTCGGCCTGGCACTCTTTTTTACTAATATTATCCATGATATGTATGCAGTGGCCATCTTGTAGTGCACTCAGTTTCACCCGTTACTTCACAACATGTTTCGGCTACATAGTGCCATCATCAGGTGCTTTAATTACGCTAAGCTGTTTGCATTGCTTGCCATTATATGTTTTTGTAAAATTATTTAAAAAGTATTTAAAAGTACATATTCGTCAACTATAATAAATTTTTATACACTAAAATTTGTTAAGATTAATCATCTTATGTGTCTTAACCGTTCAGCATGGTTTGACGTGTATGTTTCGTCAGGTATTTAAATCGTCTGGGGGGGTTCGACGTGTATGTTTCGTCCAGCTGCACACCTATGTTATAACGCCCATAATAATTGATGGTTTTGCTGTAGATTGTTAGATTTTTCGCTGGCCTGTTGTCAGGAGAACTGTATTTAATGACACACGAGTTTAAGAGCGCTAAGTCATCGTTACATATGCCTGTCTTGCAGCAAAGTTCCTGTGGCTATTGCGAGCGGTTTCTTGGTTCTGCTGTTATGAATGGCGTGTTTTTCTTTGCTATGAAGTTATAAACAGCAGAGACGTGATATGTGCTGTGTTTATAATATATTGCCCTGAGCTGGCCACACTAACACACTCAATTGGAATTCTTAGAAGAGGGATGTCCAAAAATTTATTCTTGCATGATCGATTGATTTCGCACAGTATATAGCACCCAGTTCTTAGAAAAACGTCACGAATTAAGGCAGAACACTGTGGTCACCCCCTGAGACGATACGGATGTGTGTGGGGGAGGGAAAAGAACTCATTCCTTCATGTATTATCGCTCCAGTTGACGCCATTTTATCGTACTGACCTTGGTGGTCGTTTCGAGGGATGACCATAAATATTTTTTTTGAGCCAGCTAAGCTCTGCTTTCGTTCACTATATACCAGCCAGTTCTTAGAATAACTTCATGAATTCTGTGGTCACCCCTACGACATCTGGGGCAGCCAAAATGGTTGGAATCTGAAACGCAGAAGCACCAACCCCTTGTTATGATAACACCAAGGTTGAATTTACTGCAGCTAATCTGGCAACGTATACGACTCACGGAGAGACATTTCCTCTTGTATTCCCCCCACGGGGAAGAAGGCAAGGCCGCACAGAAGTGTGGTTAAAAAAAAGAGCCAAAGAAAAGATACGCAGTATTGGTGTGGGAATGTGAGCCAGCGCTGTGTTTAGACGAATGCTTCAAGGCGTCACCTGCTTGCATTGCCGAGATACTGGGCGTTCATATTATAAGGCAAGGTTATAAAACCATCTTTTAAGATCATTTTAGTGACAGTTTCATCCTTCAAGGCGTACCATTCACTGCTCAAATACTAAACAACCTGCTTCCATTGCCGAGATATAGGGCGCTCATATTATAAGGTAAGGTTATAAAACCACCTTTTAAGATCATTTTAGTGAAAGTTTCATGTTCCTATCTCATATAATTTAAGAACAATGGTGAATA
Source organism: Cryptotermes secundus (assembly GCF_002891405.2). Taxonomy (NCBI): domain Eukaryota; kingdom Metazoa; phylum Arthropoda; class Insecta; order Blattodea; family Kalotermitidae; genus Cryptotermes; species Cryptotermes secundus. The sequence goes on along the minus strand of NW_019725447.1, from coordinate 54,144 downwards.
AATCATTTTCGAGCAAAATTTAAATGGACGGCTGAATATATTACCGCCGGAGAGACGGCCGCGGAATTTAAATGACCGCGCGGAAGGGTTAATTAAAACTCATGTATGGTTCATCCACTATGGGGGTCATTTTTCTTATATTCTGTATAAACCGTGTCTTGTGATGTATGTTATTATAATTACTTTGCATCACTGTTGTGCGAGTATTACTAATAGGTGAGAGTGTCACTTTGTCAATCAACATAATTTATTCGAGTTTGCGGGAAACCCCCCTCTCCCAAGATGATTCTTTAATCGCACAAACGAATATGATGGTCAGTGGCGTTTCTTGGGGGAGGCCAAGTTCATCTGGGTCCCAACTGATTCGACTGGAGGTGAAACATTCACAGCACTGGCCAACCAAAGGGAAACAAAAATGCTGTCATGTGTGTTCACTAAATAAGAAGAGCAGGAGCACCATTTTCTATTGTAAAAAGTGTGATGTTGCACTGTGTGTCTTGGAGTGCTTTGAGAAGTGGCACATGCACGCGTCAAGAGTGTGAGAAACTGTGAAGTGACTGCATACTTCTGTATACATTTTATATACATATGTAGCTGTTGCAAGGCATTCGCACTCCGGCTTCTACACAGTGTGGTGTGCCCAATACCATTTCATACATCCAGAAGTAGTGGCCATTTTCTGGCTAAAGCCAGACGTTTACGTTGTCAAGGAATCTTGTGTGGCAACCTAGGAGATGACTCATATGGATTTGCTAATGGTATCAGGGTGGAAATGTCTATTGAACTGACACTATGCTATTCTTCTTTTTGAGACCTTTTATTTCATATATATTGTAATGCCGTAGAATTTCGGCAAGTGTTTTGTAACTTTAGGTATTAACCTTTAAACGACTAAAGTCCCCATACGGGGTCGCACAAGTTTAGTCAGCGGTACGAATGTCCCCATATGGGGTCGCACAGTCCGCGCGTGCGGACGTTATTTGAAATACATTTTTAAGGTAGAAAATAATGTCCTACTTATATAATTTTTGGCCACCATCTGCATGGAGTATCTGTCTTCCCACCTGCGTCATCTGCCAGAATGTTGCTTTCGTGTGGAATTCTAAAAAAAATCCGGAAATGCAGAGTCCGATTTCGCAATTCACGAACTTTGTGCGGACGGTCTTTCGTTTCCCACGCGAAAAGCACACACGATACCTCAATTGCGAAGTAGAGGAAGTCGGCCAGTGATATGGTTTGGCCTTCTATAATCTAGATATCTCCGATAAAACGGCAGGGGTTCGACTCCTGGTCGCACAGTCCGCGCGTGCTAACTTTACCTGAAATACAAGTTTAACGTAAAAAATAATTTTGTACTTACGTAATTTGTGGCCACCATCTGCATGAAGCGTCTGTCTTCCCAGCTGCGTCATCTGCCGGAATGTTGCCTTCGTGTGGAATTCTCAAAAAATCCGGAAATGCAGAGTCCGATTTCGCAATTCACGCACTTTGTCCGGGCGGTCTTTCGTGTCCCACGCGAAAAGCACACACGACACCTCAATTGCGAAGTATAGCAAGTCGGCCAGTGATGTGGTTTGGCCTTCTATAGTCGAGATATCTCCCATAAAACGGCAGGGGTTCGAC
>NW_019725447.1:48728-52356 GCF_002891405.2 Cryptotermes secundus | reverse complement strand
GTTAGTACGGCAACGGCAACGCATGCATAAAGAATGCTAGCATTGAACTGTAGATGAACAGTATACGTATTGTTTAGGAGAGATCTATAAACAACACGTGAGTTTATATCTCTCTTCCACTGACCACATTCCAGTTGAAGTTCGTCACAGACTGCGATAAAGTCTCTAGACACAACATCCGGTCTGTTACCGTTACTTGCACTAGTGTCGTCATCCAGCAGATGGCATTCAGGGGTGTCCAAAACGTATGAATTCTCGCAGAGAAGGAAAAAAATTGGCAAATTTCTTTTTGGAGTCAGTGCAAAAATTTTAACATGTTTTATACAATCTGTAAATTACAATATCTGATTCTATATTCTTTCGAGAAAAAAACAGCGTTTATTTCGTTCGTTTATCACAGAAATTGCAGAAATAGGAGCAAATTTAGTAAGTGACTACAGTTTTTACGATTTTCTAAACGCGGGCATTTAAACAATTCCGTACGGCTGCCACAACCGGAATTTAAAGGGCCGTAGGATAAAGGTTAAGTTATCTTGGGTTCACAGTAGAGAAGCTAGATGAAGGCTTAATGGTTTTAGTAGAATGCAGGAAGTAGCGACGTCAGTAGAAAATTGTCGCATTGCGTAGACCGCTGATTCACGCGGAAGAGGCGGCAAGCGGCTGTATGGCCAAAGCATACAGAGTGCCGACTCAGCGAGACAGCCTGAGCAGATCCAACCCTCTTTACCAAGATGACCAACAAGAGACGGATCTTTAGGGGAGAATTCACTCTCTTAAGGGGCGGAGCTTACCCCAAAGATATTAGTTAGCAGAGGAAAAGTTATAAAGTTGCTAACACAACTTGAGGAGCTACTTTTCGGAATCTGAAACGATGAACCAGTAGTCTCATTGAATCGATCACTGAATCTTTTGATCAGTCTATATCAATCAATTTATACACATCAATCTAACTGAGTGTACAGTGTTAAGTGAGTAGCCAGCCAGAGGCCAAGAGGGCCAGAGCCATGGTCGTGCCAAACCGAGGGGACGCCAGCAGCTTCCTACACCAAGTAAGTTGAACTGTTCATATCAGTCATGGATATACAGTGAGATATTATTAAAGTGTCATGTCACAGGGTTAGGCAGAGCGAGTAGGCCCTGAGTTGGGACGTAGGAATTACCTCGAGAGCTAGGGATGGTGAACCGAAGTGTATTTTTCTCTAAATTACAATGTGTACGTAACTGACAACTGTCGGCTACGAAAGTGATATGTATATATAGTGTATATATTGGTAGACAGAAGTAGACCAAGTAAGGGGGATGCATGTGTTAATGACTTACCCCACAGTCACACCTTTATTTCCCCGATCTCCCGTATCTCAGAAACCTCCATACATGCTGATGGACTCAGGCACACACCACACAGGAGGGTGTGCTCTCTCTGTCCCTCCCTCCCCTCTGTCTCCACTCTCATGCCTACCAATTTAACATCTCACTGTATTGGAGCTTCAAACTTATTTGTCTTCCTATTAGGATATTTCATGTTATTTACTCTCATTTTCCAGGGTAATTTGAATGAACTTCAACCCATGCATGGTGAGGATCGACGATATTCCTGTGATGAGTGTGGTGATTCTTTCAGTCAAGAGCAAATTCTGATAGCACATCGACACATACATAGTTGGGAGCAGTCATTTTGTTGCATTGTGTGTAATAAGTCATTCAGCTGTAAGAGCCGTCTAAAGAGGCATCAGCGCATGCATAGTGGGGAGAAGCCATTTTGTTGTGAAGTATGTAATAAGTCATTCAGTGATCAGAGTCATCGTAACACACATCAATGCATACATAGTCAGGAGAAGCCATTTTGTTGTGATGTATGTAGGAAGTCATTCAGTGATCGGAGTAATCTGAAGAAACATTTTCGCGTACATAGTGGGGAGCAGCCATTTTGTTGTGATGTATGTAGAAAGTCATTCAGTGAAAAGAGTAGTCTGAAGAGACACCATCGCATACATAGTGGGGAGAAGCCATTTTGCTGTGATGTATGTAATAAGTCATTCAGTGATCATAGTCGTCTGAAGAGACATCAGCGCATACATAGTGGGGAGAAGCCATTTTTCTGTGATGTTTGTAATAAGTCATTTAGTCAGCAGAGTAATCTGAAGACACATCAGCGCATACATAATGGGGAGAAGCCATTTTGCTGTGATGTATGTAATAAGTCATTTAGTCAGCAGAGTCATCTGAAGACACATCAGCGCATACATGTTGATGTGTGCAGTAAATCATAGAGCAGTAGAGATGGGTTTAGGCTGAAGGAACAGTATGTGACTTATAGCATGCCACAGTTTTGTTGTTTGTGGCATGCTTCAGTTTTGTAGAATGCTACAATATATTGGAGTTGATTGCTGTTGCTAACCTTTAGAACTGTCAGGAAATGAACAGAGTCCCATGGTACAAAATATCTGTGCAAATGACTTGCATTTGATTCTGATTGCTGAATGTGCACAAGACCCTGAGTTGTTGAGTGGAAACAGACGTGACATGACATGACATTCTCCTGCAGTTATGTTAATTCAGCACTGGACGCTAATGATTAGTAGAGTGCAGTCACTGAAACAGATCGACAGCTTGTGCACATAATTCAGCAGCAGCATATGCTTTTTGGTGTACGTTATCTGTGCTCTTCTGCCATTACATGTTAGTAAATTCATTGATCTGTTAGTTACAGATTGATATATCGCTTGGATTGAGTATATTGAGATAACTATTATGGATTGGTCAGATGAATACAAACTTTGCTATATTGGATATTGCAGACAAAAGACAGCAAGTTCCTCTGAAACACTGGTACCCGTCTATGAACCATGCATTCTGAAAGCCCCAAGCGATAGGTGTAGACTGTGAACACAATGGATTTACTAAATTTGTGAACTATAGCCTGGGATACAGTGTTATGCTGATTGCTATACAGTTTCACAATCAACAAATATTCATTCATTCATTTGTAAGATCCTTACGACAGGAATAAACAATACTACATGCTGTAGCCTCATATTTCTGAATGATAATTTTCCTTAAGGTGCGCATTTTCTAAAAGCAAATATTTGTAAGTTTTAAAATTTAATTACACAAGGTTTAATGTGTGTGAATGCATTTTGTAATGATAATACTACAGATAAACAAGTCTTGGGATTACTGGGTTTTTGGACTTTGTCCAACATCCAGTACTAGAACACAATGTTTTATCCAGTGATTAAGTTCAGCTCTTTTTAACAGACCCAAGCAAGTTAGGTGTTTCCCACCCCCCAACCTGAAGACAGAAACAGATCGAGTTTCTGAAATGTGCTCTTCACAGTACCAGATGATGGGCAGAGTCCAAAAACCCAACAATCACCAGTGTTATACACCATGATCAGAACCATTTAGAATCTTAGACATACAAATTCTTAACTGTAGCATACAATATTAGAGAAAGATGAACTTCACAAGTATCTCATTGAAATATCTCTGAACTGTTGAGTTTGTTATGCCACGATCAGGTTCTGGAAAATACAAATGAAAGTTTGGTTACTTTTTACACATAACATGTAAATAGCAAAGTGCTATCTTATACACTCACCACTACTTGCTACAAGAAAAGCAGACT
>NW_019725447.1:29087-48701 GCF_002891405.2 Cryptotermes secundus | reverse complement strand
GAGTATGATCTGGGGTTCTCACAATGGTGGTTATACTTTCTGGGACATAACACAGTGCAGTCCACTGAAAATCAACCAGTGGTTCAGAAGCATATGTTGCTTCCATCTTCATAAAGCAGACAGAAGGCAGAGATACTAGGTTTTTCTCCTAATCCTGAAGATGGTGGCCACATGTTCCTCTAAAACTTCAGCTGGCTTTCAACAAACAATATTGTAGAGGTGCCAGGGCATCTCAGTTAGTATATTAATGGGCTACAGGCTGGACAGCCAGGGTTTGATCCCTACCAGGGGCAAAAGATTTTTCTCTTCTTCACAGCGTCCAGACTGGCTCTTCGACCCACAAAGCCTCCTATCCATTGGGTACTGGGGCTCTTTCCCTAGGGATAGTGAGGCCAGGATCTGAAGATACCCACTCACCTCCATCTAGTGCTCAGATCAGAAATGCAGCAGCTGTTACCTCCACTCCCCAAAACGTTTTCATCGCTTGATGACTGAGGCATTACTTTACCTTACACATCATATTCCAGAAGGTATAACCCTTTAAAAAAGTTTTCAATACAGCAATCCTGCTTCACACAGGTCTAATTATAAACAATTTACATTGAGAAAACACAGTCAAATTTTCATTTTCTTTGGGGAAGGATGTTCAGATCTGAATGCAACTGAGATCATGGCATACTCATGTCCACAACCCAACATTCTCACTCCCATCCAATCCAGCATACAGGGCTTGCAGGTCCAATTTCATGAATAAGCCTATAAATGTCTCTGGAGATAAGCATAGCCAGCACCCATACACTACTAAAGCTATTGTATTTAAGCATCCTCATGCACTAACTTATTAATTTTTTCAGTCTTATTTATACAACATTCATAAAAGTCCAATGCCTCCACCATGCATCACCATCTTCAAGTATATAGTAACATGAGGCCTCACAGCCAGAACATGGGAGCCAGAGAAACAGCCACTGCTAGGCAAGGAATGTGAAGGCCAAATGTCAACCCCAAGGGAAATGCAAGCAGGGGTGCCACAAGGTTCAGTCCTTTCCCCTACCCTTTTCAATTTGTACATAAATGATGCCCCCCAAACACATGGTGTTCACATGGCCCTCTTCGTGGACGACATCTGTCTGTATGCGACAGATCTCAAGGAGGGTTTTATTGTTAGAATACTCCAGCGCGGTCTCAGCTCAATGGAGACCTGGTGTGAGCGCTGGAATATTAAAATTAATGAAGGTAAGACTCAGGGGGTCTATGTCTCTCGTCATTGACCACCTCAGACAATCAGGGTGCTGGAGTTGTGGAAAACTGGGCCACTTCGCGAATAACTGCCCCTGTGAAAGGAAGGCTAATAATGAAATGCGCTGAGAACATGAAGATAGGCCAGGCAGATACACACGGGAATCGCCAAGAAGGCACAATGAACACACGAACAGGAAGGGTACCCAACCGTCGGGAAACGAGCAAAGGCTGGCGGAGAAGGGCGAACGCCGGCATATGCGTTAAGGCCCCCACACTACGCACTCACCATCAAAAGGGTGAATGCCAACACAATGAGATGATGGCCTGCCAAGACAGAGGCACGTCTACAAGAAGGAAAGCCGGCCTCAGTGGACACAAAACCTACGGCAGCACAACAAGAGGAGGTCCCCATAGTGATACCAGCCGAGAAATGGAGGCATGTCCAGAAGGAGAAAAGCTGGCCTCAGTGGACAGGAAACCTGAGGCGGCAGGATGACGAGAGATACCCGTAAAAGACGCCTAAGTAATGCTGGTTGGAGAACCGAAGAAGAAGAGGCGTAGGGACAGAAAGAAGCGGAATATGAAGAATTCGATGCGGGAAAAGAGTGGACCCCAGAAGAAGTTGGCTGCCACCTGCAGAAAGGTATCCCATCGCGTGACAGTGGCACGACGTTGGAGAAATGCCTTCAAGAAGGAAACTCCCCAGGGGAACCTTTGGATGCCGGAGAGAGGACTTGGCGCCACGGTCTCGTGCTAGCAAGTGGCGGGAAGACCATGAGGAACGACGACGTCAGCAAGTGCAAACAACGGATCGAGGGCTGTTACGTCGACATAAGGAACTTCCGAAGAAAGACTTGATCAAGGACTGGACATTGTGGAGGCATCGACCCCCTCCAAAAAAAAAGAAGCAGAGCACAGAAGAGGAGCCGGTAACGTAGAAGTACCGGCTGCCCGAGCAAGAATGAAAGTGATGGATGGATGGGATACAACTGGATCTTCTAGCAAGCTGAAAGGAAACTGCTCGAGATGAGCAGGTCTTAAGAGGGGAGCGGTTTTAACGGCCAGAGAACTATCGCTGCAAGGAGTAGCCCAAATACCAGGAGACGCAGAAAGCACAGCCTCCAAAGAAACGGAAGGGGGATGCACCGTTAGGCTATTCGGGACGAACAGCTTTAAGGAGGGAGCAGTGTGACATGTTGCACAATGGAGGACAACCCCTCCCCCCCAGCAGTGACTTGGAGGGTGAGTCAGCGCTCCATTCCCCCCCTCCACGGTGACGTAACACGCAATGCAGCTGTGACATGGTTAACAGCCAACAGCGGTACCGATTGCGTAACAGGCGGGCGCTGCCACTATATAAGAGCCGCACTGCCTGCGAGGCAAGTGAACGTGTAGCCGTCCCCGGAGACAGTTCTCAAGGCAGCAGTTATGAGTTATTGACGCATGAGTGAGAATCAGTGCTAGTTCGTGATTACCGAGTAATAATTGGGAGTGTGCGATACAGTGACACTTATATAGCTCCCGTACTGTGAAACGTGTAGACTACTGACAGTAGAGTGATTTGATTTGTGAATAGGGTTATAAAGTGTGAAACCCTGCAACATTGTTATAATTAATTGTAGCCGAGATTTGTAGGTTGTTAAATAAACCAATTAACAATCTCTACGGCATCTTCAGTAATCGATACACGTTACAGTATTTAGGTGTAATCTTTGATAAGACAGTTAATGGAGATTGCACATAGAAATGATCGAAGCCAATGCCTTCAGAACATTCATTAGGGTATATTCCCTATTCAAAAGTGAGCGATTGAGTGCTAACATTAAAATGACCCTCCACAAAGCTCTCATTAGATCTGCAATGACTTATTCCTGCCTGGGAATTCGAAGCAGACACTCATCTAGTGAAATTGTAGCACCTGCAAAACAAGGTTCTCGGCACCACTGGCAATTTTCCAAGGCACACACCGATCTGCGAATTGCACATGGCATTCAAAATTCCATACGTATATGATTACATAACAAAATTATGCAGGAAACAAGCAGCAGTCATACAAAAATCATGAAAATGAGAATGTTCGCAACATCGGACAAGGTGAAGCATGATGCAGAAAGTATAAGAGGCTTAAACTTGGCGGCGGTCAGGCATACTACCGTTCAAGTGACTAGACTGCTGTGGTAGCAATTACTACTAGAAATAGGCAAAATCTGCTGTACTGAGCCTGGATTGACAGAGGCATTGTATATATTGTACATAGAAATAGGAATTAAAATTAAATTTGTAAATACAGTGCGTACAATCAAGTGCGCGCCGCGGCTGCAATTTGCCATGAGTCATACCACCGCAGAACGGATGCAACTCCTCCCCGTGACTGCAGTGCTCCTACGCCGATGGTTGCATAATCGGAACCCGAGGTTGCATTAAACAGTCAGTCTTTGTCTTGCTGTGGAAGTGGAGTGGAATGTTTACAGCTGTCGACAGACGGTGGAAATGAAGTTCACTATTAAACAGCGTGTGTTTATTGTCGAAACTATTGCAAGGAAAAACATTTACAGAAAATTCGCACGTAGGTTTCGTCAGAAATATCCTGACTCGCCAGTTCCCACAAAGTCGTGTGTAAACAGGCTTCTGAAAAAGTGGCGGGCCACAGGTTCAGTGAGTGACAAGAAGAAGCAATCGAAGAGAACTGTGCTGACTGAAGAAAAGGTTAAGGATATTCAGGCAAGATTACAGATCAGTCCTCGAAAATCGTTAAGACGCTTAGCACAGGAAACTGGTGTTTCGCTAGGATCTGCTCGCACAGCCACAAAGTTAATCAAATTTCGCCCGTATAAAGTAACAGTTGTGCATGAGCTGAAAGAACCAGATCATGCAGCAAGAATTCGTTTTTGCAACTGGCTGCTGCAAAATGTACACGATGGAATAGTGGATCCTCAGCTTCTATTCATGACTGATGAAGCGTGGTTCCACGTTGGTGGCCACGTCAATGCACAAAACGTAAGAATATGGAGCAATGAAAATCCTCACGCTATACAGCAAGTGCCATTACATAGTGAAAAGGTGGGTGTGTGGTGTGCTGTAAGCCCGCGGCGAATCATTGGCCCCATATTTTTCCACGATACCGTGAACTCTGATCGGTACATTAATGACATACTGAATCCCTTCTTCGATCAGTTGAATGCCGAAGAAAGACAATACGGGTATTTTCAGCAGGACAACGCTACAGCACATACGGCTAATGCATCCATGGTCGCAATACAGGAAGTGTTTGAAGACAGAATTGTCAGTAGAGGACTGTGGCCTCCCAGATCCCCAGATCTCAGTATTTCTGATTATTATCTTTGGGGCAACCTGAAGCAAAAAGTCTACAAAAATAATCCCCGCAGCATTGATAGTCTTCAAAATGAAATTACACGCGTAATTCATTCAATTACCGTCGACGAACTGCAGAGAGTGTCGCGTAATTTATTTGTGAGATGCGCGGCATGTTTGCAAGCAGAAGGAGGTCACTTTCAGCACCTGTTATAAACCACGGTAAGTTATCTTTTTACTGTATTCTTATAAATGTGTGCATGTAGAGCAACTGATGGACGGAGACTCAGCGACACCACTACACTCACGCTATCGGGGAACGGCACTGCAGTCGCGGGGAGGAGTTGCATCCGTTCTGCGGTGGTATGACTCACGGCAAATTGCAGCCGCGGCGCGCACTTGATTGTACGCACTGTATATGTAAATACTGACAATGGACTTACTAACACAGATTATGACTGACAAATGACAGACCCGACCTCTCGTCAGAGAGGGCGCCCCAAACAAACAGGATAGCAACTTTCATATAAAAAAAGAAAATCTGGTCATGAGCCCAAATCAGGGCTTGACATCAAGACAGACTGACTGACTGTCAGTCGCAATGTGACTTTGACTTTGACTTGACCAAAAGTTAGTCTTAATAAAGCAGGGTTAGCTTGAACACTGATTACTTATCATTCGATCCACATAGAAGTGACAATAACAGGTTATGGGCCCAGGATCATATTATTGATAAGTATAAATAGTAAAAAGTGAAAGTGTTATTTAAAAGTGATTGCTTGGACTGACCCTGCCACCAAGACAAAGCGACAAGTTTCATCATGGCCACTTCAAAGCTCAAAGGACGGGAAAATTATAGAGAATGGTGCTTTGACATTCAAAATGTTCTAGTGATTGAAACTGTGTGGGCAGCAGTCAGTGGATATGTTGCAGAAGATACAACTCCCGCATCCCTCAACAAAACAAAAGGACAAGAAAGCCAGAGCCATCATTTGTCTGACATTGGAGCCCCAAGTTAAATCTTATGTTGTCCAGACAACTACAGCAAAGGAAGCCTGGGACGCGTTGGAAAGAACATTCAAAGATCAGGGTGTCAATAGTTGGATAAGTATTTTAACTGATTTGTGCTCTTTGAAACTTGAGGACTATAAAAGTATGCAGGAATATGTTAATGCCTTCATGTTAGTAAATCTTAGATTAGTCTCAGTGGCCAAAAAAATAGATGATGAGCTATTAGCCTCTTTAATGTTAAAGGGTTTAACTAAAGAGTATTATCCCATGCATATGGCACTTGAAAATTCCAACGTGGCTTTGACTAGTGAGCTCATTAACTCTAAGCTATTGCAAGATACTGAATTTGGTAAAAATGCAAATTCAGATTCAACCTTTCTGTCCACAGATAAGCTTAAACGTAAACCACCAAAATGTAAAATTTGTGGTAAGCTAGGCCATATAAACAAAAACTGTTGGCTAAAAATTTAAGGACAATCAGTCTTCAAAATCAGTTAATAGTACTGATGAAAATGAAGAAGGATCCGATCAAAGGTGTAATGAAAATAAATGGAAAAATAAGACCAGTAAAAATCCATGTATGTGGTATCTGCCTATCATGTTAAAGTTAAGGATGATACTTGGGTAATAGACTCTGGTGCTTCACACCAAATGACCGGAAATAAGACTGTTTGGCAAAATTATAAAACACATGATTCTAAGGAACATGAGATAAGTCTTGCTGATGACAACGTGTTAACTAGTTCAGGTTTTGGTGATGTAAAACTTGTGAATGACAATTTTAGCCATATCTCAGATGTATTGCATGTACCAAAATTGTCTACAAATTTGTTATCTGTCAACTCAATTGTAAACAAGGGTATGATTGTGTTATTCACCAAAGACTGTTGCAACTTATATGATTCTGATGATTTTAAGGTAACAGGCAAAGTTCTTGCCAAAGCATATCCCAAAAATGGGATTTATTGTTTAAATACCAAAGCTAACTTGACCCAATATGCAAATACCGCAACTAAAGATAAGATTAATACCAAAGAGAATAATGACACATGTGAGAAATCTTGTACTAATATTGTAAAGAATGAACAAGTTGCAAGTACCCAGCAAGTTGATGAACAACTGTTGTGGCATAAGCGTTTGGGGCATTTAAATAGGGTTAGCATGCAGTTGCTTAAAAAAGGTTTAGCTAGTGGCATTGATTTTCTAGAACAAGAAGATCAGTCCAAAGAAATGTGTTCCATGCCTGGAAGGCAAGATGACAAAGAAGCCTCTCCTACAATCAAAGAACAAACGGTCAAAAAGGGTACTTGATACTTACATTTAGATCTGGTTGGGCCATTTGAAGTACCCTCTTATGGGAATGCTAAATATTTTTTGACTGTTGTGGATGATCACGGTAGAAAAATCTTCATTCATTTCTTGAAACAAAAAGGTGACACATATGAAGCCTTTAAAGAATTTATGAAAATGGTTGAGACAGAAACTGGATTGACTATAAGAGCTGTTCGTTCCGACAATGGTGGTGAATTTTGCGGCAAATTATTCAATGGCGCGTTAAAACAAAAGGGAGTTAAAAGGTAATTCTCACACTAGCCGTGAGCTAATGCGCTACGTTCAGTATACGTTGCGGCCGGTTAGTGAATGGGTGGTAGGTTAATTGTGCGGAGTTGCTGAAATGCCTTTTGTGTTTTCACACGTGGAATATTGTGATGTGCATTTTGAAGAATATCAAAGGCATTTTCCCGATCGAAGGATTCCATCTCGAAATGTATTTACGCGAATTCACCAGACATTGCGTGATACTGGTTCTCTTCCGAGTGTTTATGTGCACTCTGAAAGGGAGGATGTACGAATGATAAACACACGAGAGAACATTCTTGAGATGGTTCAGAGAAGTCCGCGTCTGTCCACTCGTAGAATGGCCTGTCGCATCGGCGTATCACGTATGCAGGTGTGGCGAACGTTACATGATGAAGAGTTGTATCCTTACCATGATCAAAGGGTACAACATCTGGAACCAGGCGACCATGAACAGCGTATGGATTTGTGCCACTGGATAAAAGCTCATCCCGAACTGTTAAGCGTCATTCAGTGATGAGGCGTCTTTTACCCAGGACGATGTAAATAATTTACGAAATATGCATACGTGGTCCCATAATAATCCACATGAGATAATGGAAACGAAATTCCAAAAGAGATTTTCCTTGAATGTACGTTTAATACAGTTATGTGGTCGGCTTATAGCACAGTCAGCCATGTTACGTCAGCGCTTGCCAGTCATGTGTCATGTATAGTGCTTGGAAACCTAAGGACAATTATGACGTGGCGAGCGAGTATTTTGTACTTCAATTTTATGGTTTCATGTCACTCACCAGTTAGTTTGATGTTACGTACATTATTAACATTACAGAAACCACATATTCCTGCCAGTTTTAATATGTATGTTATAATTAACAAGTGTGTAACACCGGTCAAAGTTTCACACTTCTCTGGCCATTATATCCGTAACTGTTCGACTTGCACATAGGTGTTTTGGGTTATATCGGCATACTTTAACATAAGGAACACCCGAAATTTGGCACATTCCTCTTGGGCACCCTGTATAATGCATACCTGTTAGTAATTTATAAAGAATCAAGTGCAGTCGGAACTTCCAACGCCATTTGCATGTCAACAAACATCAGAAGCATGTGAATGAACAGTCGATAGCGACCCATCAAAGAACTGCTCCGATCTGTCCCCAAAGAAAGGAACTATAACGTATGATGCCAACTGGAATCATTCGCCGCATAATATGGGCTTCAAAAGCCAAGAGAGTTAGCGATTCCAAATGGAATCACTCGGGCAGAAAGGGTTAAGAGGAACGTGCAAGGGAGCGAAATAACATTACGCCTTTCGCCAATACAGTTAACTAGTTCACAGGAGAGACTTCCCTTGACGATTATGAACATTACAAGGGACGCGTCGAGGAAGCGTTAGAACGTATGTTGCGACTGGACGACTCCATCCACGACCTCCTCGCGGATGATGAATACGACACAGACGTGGCGATTTGTGAAGAATATATCGACACTGCCAAGCGCCCGATCCAGAAGGCAGTGCGAGGGATCGATGAGGCTTTCTGCGGCAACGGCCGATTTAACAACCAGTGAGACCTCCGCTGCGGCTGTTCCCACCCAATCGTTTGTTCATTCGGTCAAATTACCTCCCATCAAGTTAGAGCCGTTCTCAGGAGACGTGGAAAGCCGGTCACGCTTCTGGGAACAATTCGAGTCATCCATTGATAAGGACCCATCCTCTTAGCTGTTAACAAACACGTATTTCTCCAAGGCTATTTTGAGGGAGAGCCGAAGCTGTTGGTGGAGGGCATCTCTGTTTCAGCATCAACATATAAGGACACCAAGAAGATTCTTCGCGAACGGTATGGGGACCGGAACCGCATAATACAGGCCCACCTAGACTACCTACAAGACGTCACGCCGATTACGACCGCGTCCCCCGAAGCTCTCAATACTACGTTCATAGAGTGTAACAGACGTATCCAGGCCCTCCAGGCGATAGGGGAAGACGTTAACGCCTACGGTAGAGTACTGGCGCCAAAAATACTTCGCGCATTCCCTGACGATGTATGCAGGAGATGGATCGTTCACGTGAAGAGGGAACAGCTCTCTGAGGGTGATATCATAAAATTAATGGAGTTTCTGAGCGTTGAAGTAGAGGGAGCCATAACTACCCAGAAAATTCGCGGCGAGAGTTCGAGCGTGTCTGACCCCACTCCAGCGGCGGCGACCTTCCATATCAGCTCGAACACCCAGAAGAATATTCGAAGAATTAAATAACCTACAGAGCCCTTCTGCGTCTTTTGCGAGAGCCGCCGCCACTGGGCCCAAGACTGCTATACTGTCACTGATACTCGCAGCCGCACAGAGAAGCCGAAGGCCGCAAACCGCTGCTTTGCCTCAATCGAGGCCACAATGCCCGCACTTGTAGCAAGAAAGGAAGAGCATTGTGCACGATTTGCAAGAGGAGTCACCACAGATCCATATGCAACAGCACGGAACGCAATACTGCCCGACCACCCATCTCAGTCGGCAATGTAGGAGTTGCCTCTTCTGATTTTACCTATCTGCAGACCGCACGTGTCTGGATTAGGGGCCCACAGGTATAAGCAAACTTACTAGATGCGTACTGGATGGCGGCAGTCAATCCAGCTTCATCACTAACTCAATAATAGAGGACCTGAAGTTAGAAACAATAGAAAGTCGACAGCTAGCAGTCAGCGCCTTGGAGATGCCATCTGTTCTTTCAAATCGATGTAGACTCGTCCGATTGGATCTAAAGGGTATCTGGACTAACTCTACAACACCCCTCACTGCGTTTGAGAGTGCTCACGCCTTCTCAGCTCACCCGACTGTACCGCATGAAGTCGACGTTTTGGGACGCACACGCAAAATGCAACTCGCCGACCCGAAGGACGAAAACGACGATCTTCCTACCTAGATTCTCATCGGAGGTGACCATTACTGGAAGATAGTCAAAATGATACGCCAGTACGACTGTCGCAATCACTAGTACTGATCCCGTCCAAGCTGGGTTGGGTACTCAGTGGAAATCGATCTTGGATCGCCGTCAGCTCGGTAGTCGTTAACTACATTGAGTCGGGCCACTACGTCCCTCATTCAGATGATGATTTCGACGCCTATGGGATTTGGATGTCATCGGAATCTCGCCAGACCAAGACCGATATTTAGGTGCATAGGACACTGCCATCCTCTAGCGATTCCACAACTCCCACCGCATTGAAGACAAGCGAAGAGTAGTTTCTCTTATGAGAAAGGGGAATATAACCCTACCGACCAATCGCCAAAATGCAGAAAAACGATTTCAGACACTGCAGAAGAGACTTGACAGAGATGCAGGTCTGCAGGAAGTTTATTACTCTCAGATGCTAGATTATGTAAGAAAGGGTCATGTGGAAATCGCCGAGCCTATACAAGACTCTAAGGAGAGTTATTATCTGCCACACCATCTGGTAAAGAAGGAAAGGCGTGGGAATATCAAGTGGAGGATCGTGTTTGATGGGCCCTCGCGTGAAAAATACGCGCCCTCGCTCAATGACGCTCTGGACATTGGACCAAACCTTCTTCCAGAAACCTTGTCCATTCTTCTGAGATTCAGGCTATACCCTTCAGCGTTTATTGGTGATGTCAGCCAGGCATTTTTACAGCTTGTCCTAGATCAAGATGACAGGGACTTAACAAGATTCCTTTGGTACCGAGTGGTTGGTGACGATGAACACGGTTACGAAACTACAAGCGACATAACAACTTACCGTTTCAAAAGGCTTCCTTTTGGGCTGACTTGCAGTCCTTTTCTGCTTGCCGCTACACTGCGAGAACTTGCTGATCGTTACAAGCAGACATTTCCATGCTGCATCCCTTATGGTCAACAGCACATATGTTGACGACTTCGCCGCAGGTGCAGAAAACGAAGTTGAGGCAATCGCACTGTACTACAAGCTTACATCCCTTATGAGACAAATTCGACTCCCTATGGCAAAATGGGCCTCAAATTCCGCGCAGTTAAAAACAGTTTGGACTGCTGAGGGACAGAGATTCGACGCAGAAACCCAAGTATTGGCCGTCAATTGGAATTCAGAAACCGATATATTCTCCATCGATCATGAGGTCATTACAAACAAGGTAACGAAGGGACCCACCACAAAAAGGAACTTGCTGAAAGCCGCGGCCATACTTTACGATCCCCTTGGCCTAGCATCACCTGTTTCCATCATTGGGAAAAGATTATTCCAGGTTACATGGTGTCGAGTGATGGGCTGGGATGAACTCCTACCACAAGACCTTGGACTATAATGGCACACGTGGGTAGCGACACTACCATCCTTATCAAGCATACACATTCCCCGTTGTGTACACACTTCGGAAGATGGCGATTCTCACATCCATGTCTTATGCGATGCCTCCGAACGGGCATATGGTGCGGCACTGTACATCAGAACGGAGGGTAAGAGCCGCGTCAGGGTCCAGCTGGTCTGCAGCAGAAACAGACTTGCGCCTGTAAAGAAGGTGACCTTACCACGACTGGAGCTCCTCGCAGCACTGATAGGTGCCAGGCTGCTACGCTATTACTGTTGGGAGACGGGGTTTCACAGTCAAGCAGCAACTCTTTGGACTGACTCCATGGTGACATTAGGCTGGATACGTGAAGACCCAAACCGCTGGAGAACCTTCGTATGCAAAAGGGTTACGGAAATACAAACGTACACGACGCCTTCGCAATGGAGACACTGCCCTGGAGAAAGGAATCCAGCTGATCATCTTTCGAGGGGCATCACAGCAGATCGACTGAAGTCTTTGGATAAATGGTGACATGGACATTCATGGCTATCTCTTCCTCCGCGAGAATGGCCCAAGAACCTTCCCACTTCAAGCAGCCTGCTGCCAGATGAAAAGCGCCCGCGGACTCAAACAGTTCTTCTTTTGGGAATTCATTCTTCATTGATATATGCTACCAGATTCAGTTCCCACTGGAAGTTGATACGCACGATCGCTTGGATCTTTCGTTTCAAGCAATCACTACTCCATCAAGAGAGACTTCGAGGCGAACTGACTGTGGCGGGACTCCCGGCGGCTCGTGCCTACTGGATTCAGACTGTACCAGAGGAATTCTTCGCTGTCGAGCTTTATGCACTTCGGAACAACACACCACTACCGGAAGAGTCCAAAATCGCTTGTTTCAACACATTCTTAGACTCTGGACTCATTCATCTCGGCGGACGGCTACACTTTGCACCGCTAACGAGAGAGCAGTGTCACCCACTTCTACTCAATGGGCAACATCACTTCACGAAATTGCTAATACAACAGACACACATTCGCCTACATCATCTCGGACTTCGCATGGTGTTGTCAGAGCTGAGAGATGAATTTTGGATCCTGAGAGCCCGACAGACGATAAAAAAGGCACTACACCACTGCCTGCCCTGCAAAATTTCGAAAAACACCCGAGGCCAAGAAATTGAAGCACCACTGCCAGCCGATCGTCTCAAACCCACTAAGCCCTTCACCGTCACCGGTGTTGATTTCGCAGGTCCCCTCTATGTCAAGGTGGGGAGCCTGACACAGAAAGCTTACATCGTACTCTTCACCTGCGCAACAACCAGAGCTCTGCATCTTGAGCTTGCCTCGGATATGGGTACCGACAAGTTTCTAATGGCCTTTAGAAGGTTCTCCGGAAGAAGAGGAATCCCACAAACCATATACTTTGACAACGTGAGGACGTTCCACGCTGCTAGCAAGGAGTTGGCAGAGCTCAGTCAGGTTTTTGCCGACCAACGAACAAGCCAGCACTTCGCCCACAACGGAATCTCGTGGAAATTCATCGCATCACGGGCGGCTTGGTGGGGAGGCTGGTGGGAACAAATGGTGGGAACAGTAAAACGTTGCCTAAGAAAGGTGTTGGGTAAAAGCCAAATCAATGAAGAAGCCCTTGGAACACTGTTAATGGAAGTAGAAGCCACCATAAATTCTAGACCAATCGTTCAAGACGACTCCGATGTGCTGGCGCCAACTCACTTTCTGAATGGTGAACGCTTGACAGCATTGCCCACCGGTCTGGAGCCCACCACCCGAGACAACCTCAGAAAAGAAGACAGACTTAGGGAGGAAATCCAGGAAGACTTCCTAAAGACCCTGACTACTACAATAAGGAAGTGAAAAAATTAAAATTAAAGGTCAGAAAAGCATATAATAGAAGAAAATTAGGGCAGCAGTATCGAGAGGAACTGAAGCGATTATCCAAGCAGTTGTTATTAGCCAAGCAAAATGCGCAGGAGATATTTTTAAGGACTGTATTAAAAAATGAAGGTAACTGCTGGACTGAGTTCTATAAGTATGTAAAAAGACGCAAAGGAAATAGGGAAAATATTCCTGCAATCAAAGATGTTAATGGACGACTCGTTACTGATTCGATAGAAAAGGCTAACTTCCTCAACTTATATTATTCTTCCGTATTCAGCAGTGAGCGTAGCATCCCACAAATACAGCACGATATCTCAGGGGAACCCTTCGCAGTTAGTACGAAAATTATTAGGAAAAGGTTAGCAACGATAGGTAAGAACAAATCAGTAGGGCCAGACAGCATTTCTGGTGAAATTCTAAAACTGGGTGGGGAAGCCATGATTCCATACCTGGCGCGATTACTGGATGTGACAATTAATAATGCCGCTATTCCAGGTGATTGGAAACAGGCCATAGTGGTTCCTCTTTACAAGGGAGGTGATCGATCGCTGGTCTCCAATTATAGACCCGTCAGTTTAACCTCAGTAGTGTGCAAGCAAACGGAACACGTTATAGCATCGTACCGGAGGAAAATATGGGATAAAAATAATTGGTTATTTGAGGTTCAGCATGGCTTCAGGCCGGGATATTCATGTGAAAGTCAAATAATCACGGTCTACCAAGACATTGCAGACTCACTGGATAACGGAAGTAGGATAGACACAATTGTAATAGATTTTTCGAAGGCCTTCGATTTAGTTTCTTTCATGATCGTCTGCTTACGAAAATTTCGGCCTCAGGAGTGGACTCAAGGATAGTTATATGGATAAGGGAATTCCTTTTGGGCCGTACGCAGAGAGTCAGAGTAGGAGGGCAACTATCGGAGGAAGTCAGAACAACGTCAGGAGTACCGCAAGGAAGTGTGCTGGGCCCACTACTGTTCCTCGCCTACGTCAATGATATTTGGAGAAATATTGAGTCAACTATTAGGCTATTCGCGGATGACTGTATAATATATAGGAAAATTAAAAATAATAATGATAAGGAAAAGTTGCAGATAGTTCTGAACAGACTTGGGAAATGGGCGGTTGGAAATGGGCGGTTGAAAATGAGATAAAAATTAATCCAACTAAAAGTAAGGCAGTTTGTTTCACGGGGGCTCGAGTAACGGAGCCACTATATTATTCGTTAGGGGGCACAGTAATCCCAGAAGCGAGCAACTGTAAATATCTGGGAATAATTTTACGCAGCGACCTAAGCTGGTCTGATCAAGTTAATTACACTGTGAAAAGAGCCTGGAAGGCACTTCATTTTACAATGCGTATTCTAAAAAAGGGAAATAGCAAAACTAAAAGTCTAGCATACACATCTTTAGTGCGTCCGATTCTGGAATATGGGGCGGCGTGCTGGGATCCTTACAGGGAGGGACAGATAAATGCGTTAGACCGGGTGCAAAAGAAAGCGGCTAAATTTGCACACCATAGGAACGAATCGAACTGGGAAACCTTGACAGAACGCAGAAAGATAGCTCGCATATGTGCTCTCTTCAAACATACATGGGAGAACTGGCTTGGAAGGCTATAGGTGACAGATTAGAAACACCATGCTATCTGAGCGGGGGTGATCATGGCAAGAAAATTAGGAGTAGAAAGCAACGGACAGATATCGGGAAATACTCCTTTGTAAATAGGACCATACAGCTCTGGAACCAACTGCCTGCAGATGCTTTAGGTACTCTGTCCTGTAAACCAAGCAATTTTAGGCAAAGGATTAGGAAAGTGATAAATGAGGCGAAGTGAAGTTGGGGTGGAAATAATTAAAAAGAAAAAAATTGCAGTGAAGTGAAGTGAAGTGAAGTGAAGTAAATGACATTACGCATCCATGACTGTTTCTTTCCTTTTGTTTGTGTTTTGTATTTTTTTCTTCTCTCTCTCTCTCTGTAATTGTTGTATTTGTTGCAGTTGTTTGTATTTCTCTGTAATTGTTGTAGTTGTTAATCGTATTGTAGTCATTGTATTCATTGTGGTAGGATGTCCTTATTGTTGTGTTTTGTGTATTGTACTTTATTTGAACGTGTTGTCACTTAGTGTAATGTGTGTTACTTGTCTGTTGTGTCCAATTGTGTACTACTGCCACCGGGCTAAAACCAAATTACAGTATAATAAATAATATATATAATAAAGCTGTGGCAGAAGGAGTATCTCGAACTGCGAAGTTATCACCAGGTGCTGCACCCTAAGGGAAGATCTATGGAATATCGTGTAGGAGATATCGTTTTACTTCAGGACGATCTACGACCACGGCACATGTGGCAGAAGGCTCGAATCCACGAAACGCGACCTGGCCGGGACGGAAATGTGCGGACAGTCATCCTCCGGACAGCCAACTGTGCCAACGTCAGCCGATCTGTGCAGCTGGTCATCCCACTGGAGATCGTCCAGGGTGGGGAGGATGTGGAGGACTGACGTCTCTTAACTACAACTGCACCACCATCGCATTTCTTCCTCTATGTAATATGTTCCTCTCCTAACTTTCAACCTCTATGGAAAAGAGAGAGAGAATATATATGGCTACTGTGTGAATAGTGCTGTTTTACTTGCTCCCACACTGGTGTTTGTCAAGCGCTTTAAGTGCAGCTTGGCTGTCCGATAGAATGTAGATGTTCCTATTTCTATAGTTACTATCTAAATTCTCCATAATACATGCTTTAATGGCATATACTTCTGCCTGGAATACTATCATGTACTGCACTGCACACCAGCTCCAGTGCCCTTATTTGTCTTGGAACCATCTGTATACCAGATCAGTCCCCCTTTTATATCGGGCCGAAACCTGTCTTCCCATTCACTCCTGTCAGGAAATCTGACCGTGAAAGGTTTTGAATATACATATCTCAGTATCATTTTATCAGACCCCATTTGTAATATTGGTTCTTTTTCCATGTCCTGAGTCATGTATGCATGGCCAAAACCATCAGATTTAGGTTTCCATTGTCCACTGCAATGGAGACGGTAAATTCCTGCCCTGTCCTCTTCATCCAACTGTACATGCAGTGGGGCAAATCCAAGGAGTATCTCTATTGCAGCTGTTGGAGATGTTCAAAACGCTCCTGTGATACCTACGCAAGCCAACCTTTCCAATTTGCTAAGTTCTCTCTTGCTTGTCTTAAATTTAACTCTGGGCCACCAAACTGTGGCACCATAAGTAATTATGGGTCTCACAACCGCAGTGTATATCCAATGTATAACATGTGGCTGCAGTCCCCAAGTTTTACCAAACATGCTTCTGCATGTCCAAAAAGCCTTATAGGCTTTTTTAATGACTTTGTCCAGCTGCTTTTTCCATGTCAGTCCCTTGTCCAATTCTAGACCAAAGTACTTGACATCGCTGGAGAGCTGGATTGTCTTATTGAAGAGAGTCGGTTCCTTAAGACCCTTTATATTTCCTTTCCTAGTAAACGGCATAATTACCGTCTTATTGGGATTGATGGAAAGACCTATTCTTTCACACCATCGTTGGACCGTGTACAGAGCTGTCTGGAGGCGCTCTGATACGGTCGAAAGGAATTTTCCATTTATGAGGATTGCTATATCATCAGCATATCCTACTGTATAATACCCATCATCATTAAGTCCCCACAGGAGTTCGTCAACGACCAGACCCCACAGCAGAGGCGAAAGTACGCCCCCCTGCGGATATCCCCTAGATGCGGACACCCCCAGGGTTTCTCCTGATAATGCAGCAGCTATGGTTCTGCTTTCCAGCATAGCATTGATCTATCTGCATATTGCAGGCTCTATGCCATGCCTTCCAGCAGCCTGCTTTATTACATCAAATGAGGTTCTATCAAAAGCTCCCTCTATATCAAGGAACTCTCCTAAGGCAATATCCTTGTGTTCAATTGCACTTTCTATGCGTGTTACCACATTGTGTAGTGCACTTTCGGTAAATATACCTGTTTGGTAGGCATGTTGGTTTCGGTGTAGAGGATGTGTCCTCAATACCCATCCCTGTTATGCCTATCCACTAGTTTCTCCATCGTTTTCAAAAGGAAAGATGACAGACTGATAGGACGATAAGCCTTAGCCTCGGTATAATCAAGTTTCCCGGGCTTTGGAATAAACGTCACCTTAACCTGCCTCCAAGCTGTTTATGTAGGGTTAAACATTTCGGTAAAATTATCATTCAGTTGCAAATTTAGTTTGCTGATTTCGTAGATGTGAAATCTTTCATATGTATCCAAGGTTCGGCCTTTCTTGCCGATATATATAGAACTTCTAATGTTTTGCCTATCATACTATATTCATGTGTGGTGTCCAATATATGTTGAGCAAATCTGGAGCTTTGTCTGTTATTTCTTATGTCTCATGTGTTCTTTGAATCTGACTTTAAAGTTACGTTGGTCTGTCCTATATATTTTAATGGACAGTTGGCACATTGTAGTTGGTGAACCCCAGTAAGATTATATAAATCATTTTTGTCATCATTTATTTTCAACAGATGTTTTATATTGTTTTTTGTTTTATATGAGATACCAACTTCAGTATTCATGAAAAGTTTAGTAATAAATCTGATTTCATGGCCGAAATAGGTGAAGGTGGTCCATTTATTTGTCTGCATAATATTTTTTGTAGATGGTTTTTGTGTTAGTTGTATGGTATTTTGTGGGTAGTTATTATTTAGAATAGTTCTAACAATGTTTTCTTCTGTGTTTTTATGTTATGTGAAAGGGGATATTGATGCAATCGATTAATGAGAAGGTTTGTAGCTGCTCTTTTGTGTTCAAATGGGTGACATGAATCATTGTGGATGATTAGATCAGTAGTTGTTGGTTTTTGATAGAGTCCTAGTTGTAGGTTCTCGTGTGTTTATTCAATGGATAATTCTAAGAAACTGATGTTATTATTTATTTCTTTTTCTATTGTAAATTTGATACTAGGGTGAATATTATTGAATTCATGCAACGTATTTTGAGTGTTAGTTATATGGGAATTATAATTGATTAAAATATTTTCAACGTATCTGTAATAATAATATTTGGTGTTTCGTCCAAATATCAATGATAGTTGTATTTCCGAAGTATTGTATAAATACCTCGGCAAGAATTGCTGAAGTTGGTGCTCCCATGGCAAGACCTTCATTTTGTTTAAACCATTTGCCATTATGTTCAATATAATTTTGTTCTAAC
Organism: Cryptotermes secundus; assembly: GCF_002891405.2. NCBI lineage: Eukaryota > Metazoa > Arthropoda > Insecta > Blattodea > Kalotermitidae > Cryptotermes > Cryptotermes secundus. The sequence goes on along the minus strand of NW_019725447.1, from coordinate 30,149 downwards.
ATTATCTTTAGCAGGTTATTAATTTCAATTTTTGTTTCATGTGAAATATTTTGATTCTTAGCTATAATATTTCCAACTTTATTGTAAAGTTCCTTTGTAGTGATATTGGTATACATATTTTCGATATCAAAAGAACACATTTGTAAATTGTTATTTATTTCAATGAGTTGTAATTAGTGTACTAGTGTTTTTCACATTAAAAGCATTAGGTAGTTGTAATGTATTTGCTAATATTGTGCCTAGTTGTTTAGCTAGATTATATGCAGGGCAGTTTGTCCAATTGACTATTGGTCGTATTGGTTGTCCGAGTTTATGCAATTTAATAGTGCGCAGGGATTCGTATTTATAACTTTTGATTTAATATAGCATGGTTAGCTTGAACACTGATTACTTATCATTCGATCCACGTAGAAGTGACAATATATAATTGAGGGTAATGTATCAGCATCTGCCTGGAAGGACCAAAGAAAACCACAAAAAAACCTTTGTGGGAGCATCCCCACAGCGTCTGGCTGACAACCGTCACCCCTTTCAGAAAGTGCCAAACAGGCAGCTGTGAGTCAGAGTCAGAGTCAGAGTCACGTAGCAACTGACGGTCAGTCAGTCTGTCTGTCTTGGTGTCGAGCCCCAGCTGGGGCTCATGACCACATATTTCTTTTGAATGAAAGTTACTGTCTTGTCTATGTGTAGCGCCCTCTCTGACGAGAGGTCGGGTCTGTCATTTGTTAGTCAGCCTGTAGTAATTAGTCCATTGTCTGTGTTTACACATATTTACAATACACACTTATTTCTTATATAAATGTACAATATATACACGACCTCTGTCAGTCCAGGCTAGGTACAGCAGATTATGCCCTTTTATATATATATAAATATATATCCTAGTAGTATTAGCTACCACGGCAGTCTAGTCACTTGAACGGTGGTATGCCTGACCGCCGCCAAGTTTAAGCCTCTTATACTTTCTGTGTCGGGCTTCGCCTTGTCCGATGTTGCGAACATTCTCATTATCATGATTTTGTATGACTTCTGCTTGTTGCCTGCATAATTTTGTTATGTAAT
>NW_019725447.1:8452-25674 GCF_002891405.2 Cryptotermes secundus | reverse complement strand
GTCAGGCGGAAGACTTCTTGGGACTTCTCCGTCCTAGGAAGTGTGATAAGGAACAAGGGAAGGTAGATGTTATCTGTTCCTTCTGGAGGAGTCCGACGACTGGTCATTTGTTTGACGCTAATGACGTCAAACCCCAGACTCACCAGTCCGTCAGAGATATCTTCCGCTGGAGTGTTGTGTGGAAGGTGACGGATTACTGCTTTGATTGGTTTCTCAGACTTGGGAAAGAATGTAAAGTACGATAGATTGGTACTTTCTAGGAAAGTTTTGATGGCTGAGAAGTCCGCCATTTCCTTCGTGACAATTCTGGTCCCGCTCCTGTTGTTGCGGAACTCAAAATTGCCCGTGACCAGTTCTTTGACCTTCCTCTGCAACTGCATCAGGTTTGTCGTGGAGGTTAATACAATTGGAGGCGGCCTAGCTGGCTTGTCCGACTGTTGCTGCTCTCCCGGCTTATTGGTCGACTCTTCCACGTCCATACCTGACGTCCTCAGGGGCGCAAAGAAGTTCTTTATTTCAACTTCATTCTTCGATTTTAATCTAGGATCCCGGTGGCTAGGTGATGGCTTCGGTTTCTTAGATTGTTCTCCTGAGGAGTTTCGCTTTCGAGGCAGCTGTGACCAAAGAGACATGGTATTTATACTCTTTCCAACTACTACAGCTTATATACCAGCTACATATATTTATAAACTTCACAGTGGCCCCGCCTTTCCGTGCACGGCCGAATGGATGCGCGCCATGACAACTGCAACTTTAGCTCCGCCTCCCGGCCGGCTGTATTTAAGACCGGGAGCCAACAGTGCAATCAGTTCAACTCGAAACGGCAACGCAGTCAGAGGCATCAACTCCACTTCTGTGACCGGGTAACTGACATAGTTGCCGCAAACTTTCGGCAAACTCATCTTCCGTAACCCAGCAACCGGCCGAGCCAGTCGATCCTACCGGCATGCACAGCACTGCATCACCGCCCAGAAAGGCCAGCCAGACGACCGTAAGACTCTGCCCACTACAGAGGAGTGAAATTGCGGTGGAACGAACTGCCCTCAGAGGGCCAGCCAACGCTTGAACATTATACGTATATTCTGTGTTCTGTATATTGACCTTAAACGATTCAATATATACAATCGTACAGTTTCGTGTGGTTTGTCTATTGGAGTATTGACGACAATCCCACACCTTCATTCACAATAGTCATCATCCCTGACCACATTCGAATTAGGCATTTCCCAAATACAAGGCCGAAACATTACCACTTCAGTCAACTTGCTGTGACACAACCATGGAGAACCATATAATAAGAACACACAAAAAATCAGCGATCTTTAATCACATACTAAGAAAATGTATCTTCAGTGTCAGATACATTACAGTCCCCCACGATTCTAAAGTTTTCAAAATGTCTGTCAGCTGAAGATATTGCTTGTTTCATGATTATCCAAGGTACTAGACGTCACAGACTATCAGAAGTTCTACATTGTATAAATTATAAAAGGAATATTGTTGAGGGAAAGAAGGAACTCAAGAAATGAAAAACAATCTATAAAGTATATTTTAAACCAAAATTAACATATAATGCTGAAACTTTAGCCTGTTCAAGGAGAAATAAAAGCAAAATCAAGGGAATGGATATGAAATTATTCAGAAGTACCGAATAAGAAAAATGACACAATCATAAACAAAATTTTTAGAGATGGAATTGAAAATTTAACAAAGTTAGAAAAGAAACGATTATAATGGTTGAGATCGTGTGAAAAAAATGGACAAAACAAGGGTACTGAGAAGAGCATTAGAATTAAAATTTAGAGAAAAGGCCTATGGGATGACCCAGAACAAGATGGTTAAAAAGGCAAAATCCCATTCAGTTCAGCCCTATTAATAGAGTGGCTGTGATCTCTGAAACAAGCACAGCACAACAGCATACAATAAAACAAAAGTGTAAAAGTAAAGGTAAAGTTGAAGAAACCAGTCTTCTGGGATTTGGCACCGTGTATATGTGGTGTTAACCGACGTTTCGGAGGAACGTATCGCCCCCATCTTCAGGGTTGAAGAAGTATAAGTAAATCTGCAAGCGACAACACCGTGTCTCACGGTGTGGTTAACACCACATATACACGGTGCCAAATCCCAGAAGACTGGTTTCTTCATAGTCACGGCCGTGAAAGCCTCAAATCTTATATAAAGGTAAAGTTGTCCCTGTGCATAACCAATTAAGCACTATGCCATGAGGGCATATATGGGCATGGAGGTATAGCTCCACAATTCTTGACTCTAGACACCTTGACTCTAGATATAGGCAAGTGATCAGTTTCACGCTCCAGCCACTCTACCCCCAGGGGAATGGTCAGGTTCCTACTGGACAGGAAGCTGAATAGGCCCCAGAGCCAGTCTGGACACTGTGGAGAAAAGTAAAATCTTGCACTTCCAGGAATCGAACCCAGACCATCTGGCCCATTGCTGTACCAACTGAGGTATCCTGAGATAAGAATAATGGTAGCTAGGGCAGATCTGCTGTGTCATATCATCTAAAGTCACAAATAACAGTAGAACTATATACAACATGTACATATTAATTGAAGGCTCCAGAGAATGGTTTCTGAAAGCTGACAGTGAAGAAATGGAGGCAAAAGGTAAATTATGAAGAATATAAATTTCTCATAAAGTAGGCCAACATTCTACAAAATCTGCAGTAACTTTACCTGCTGTTTTATAACGCAGTGAAACCTGGAAGAACACATTACACCCTTAAGAATATCTGGACTAAACAAGAATCACGAGACAAATAAAGAACTCTTACAGATCAAGAAACTTCACACCTTGCGCGTTTCACTTAACACTGGTTGACAGAACTAAATCCAGATGAAGGAAATGGGTGACACTGAGCCTCTATCCACTAAAATTGGCACTCACTTTGCCGACAAGCGGCGGTCGCTCAGTCGGTATAGTTTGCTTGCGGACTACAGCCACAGAGTTTGTTTTTTTCTTTGTTCCCTTCCATAAAAATGAATGATAAGAATAGACCAACATGAAGCAACATGGACTGTGAATGCTCACTGCATGATTTTACCCAATGCTCCTCCAGTAGTGCAAATATATTGTGGCAGAAATACAGTATGAACAGGAAACACTCGTCACACTGATCCCTGGAGTGATGACAGAGAGTGTGTGTGTCTGAAATGCTCGATACTAACTCAACACTCTGACATGGCTGTTCATTCAAAAAGTCTTTGCCGCACACAGTCGCCGTGTAAGCTTCAAATCATATGACTTTCACACCCTACCTTCTGCGCTTAGTACCATGGGCTTCCAGTGCATGTGGCTGGCCAAGAGGAATACCCAATAGACCTCGAAATCCATCCACATCACCCACATCAAGGGTCATAGAAAGTTCCATTTTTAGCTGACAACATAAAAAGTAACGCCTAAATTAAGAACAGGTAAAGTAGCGGAAGATAGTTGTCATTGCAGATGTTCTTGTTTTCATTTGTATTCATACTGTGTTAGTTCCACAGCTTACACGCATCAAATGACACAATGGCTATGAATCATGAATTAGGGCCATGAAAACACAAGTAATGGCCCTAGCAAAACAGAGGAAAAACAAAGAAACTCAATCATGTTAGCAGCTTCCTGGGCCACCTATTCAAACCATGTAATACACATACAAATAAGAAAATACAGCCACAAAAAGAAATATGATTTTACATAACAGTATGCGATATTTAAAGAGATAATATCAACAAAACTAAACCAATATCATCAGTGTCATGGAGGCATACTGCCACACTCCTTCGGCATTTTAACCAATTATTTTTGTGGCCGGCAATCATTAACAGAAACGCACTGGATAAATGTAACTATAATTTTACAATAGAGACACCAATTACTTCTGGAACTTAAATTAATTTATGTTTGCGTTAGTAACAACAAATAAAAAACAAATTGAATAAAGGTTAGGAAGCTTAGCTAGATTACAACAGTTATGTTTGGGTTACTAACTGTACTCAAAACCTGAATTCAGGGACAGTTATAGGAGGTCACTTTGTTGTATAGATGTTCCAAAATATGTCCACAGAGTCCCTGTCAAGCCTTCACGGAACACTGAAGCTCCACAGCAACAGACAGTACTGAACTTAAATACTATAACTCACTACTTGTCTGCTGTTTCTAACATCTAAATGAAGCACATGGAATAGTATATCAATAACGCTCTCTTCGATTAATGGAAATGAATGTGGAACTCCTTTTAACAGCTCCCACGCCTGGTAACATAACCTAACCTCAATACCAAACAGCCAAATGAATCGTGTTTACAAAGTAAAAAATAACGCCATTTAATGTGACTATTTAAGTTTTATCACTTGAGGACTCATCACCCTTACATGTTTCGATCCCTACGGATCATCCTCAGAGGGCATCAATACTTTTTTCAGAAACTACTATTACAATAGGTGTTAATTATATAGATACACATATGATGTCTGAAATGCACAGCAGCCTTCCTGGTGTTAAAACTTCTTAAAGTTTTTTAAGAACTTTCTAGATCAAGCTCAAAATTTATAAACCATACAGGTTCACGTCAATTCTCCTAATGTTCTTCGTGGAGGTGCCTGGTCCTGTGCCGCCTGTCTATCTTGCGAAAGGAGATTCTTAGTATAAGAAAATACTAAGAATCTAAGTTTTAACACCAGGAAGGCTGCTGTGAATGTGAAAGGTTGAACATTGCGTATATTGTGCATTTCAGACATCATATGTGTATCTACATAATTAACATCTATTGTAATAGTAGTTTCCGAAAAAAAGTATTGATGCACTCTGAGGATGATCCATAGGGATCGAAACATGTAAGGGTGATGAGTCCTCAAGTGATAAAACTTAAATAGTCACATTAGACAGTGTTATTGTTGTCTTTGTAATTGTTAGTGTGACGAACCAGAATGAAACAAATCAAATGAATTGTCTTTCTCTACACTCCCGTCACAAATACGCGAAATTAAAAACATTACAATACAAACTAGCCATATGCTTTCATTCAAAATGCTTATTACTGATACTGTTCCGTTTCTCGGACCATTATGTCACAATACAGAATTCTACACACCATCATCTGAATCGATCTGAATAATTTCCTTTACTATCAAGCTGAACTGGCTCAACAGCGCCAAATACGAAGGCCCTAACCGTGGTACAGCGTGGTACTTCTCCCGAATATAGAGCACTCTATAGGGAAGGTATTGAATCATACAGGATTTTACAAAATGTGTAATTGAAATTATATAAAATGAAGAAGTTCCAATAAAACTTTATAACTTTTGATAAATCCATAGTGTGGGAAAAAATTTATCTATCAAATAACATGCATTTTCAATTAATTCTGTCTTGAAGTAATTCTACATTCTACTAGAACTACTCCCACACACGGACGGCATTAAAATGTGGATAGATGTACTATATAAGGAAAGGAATTGCAGCTTCTGGTCGTACTCGCTTCGGCAGTACATATACAAAAATTGGAACGATAGAGAGAAGATTAATATGGCCCCTGCGTAAATATGACACGCAAAATCGTGAAGCTTTCCGCACTTTTTGTTTAAATGTCAGACTGAATTTCATAAATATATCATATTATATTGTAACACGTTGCGCAACGAAGGACCCCTACCTTCCCAGCGGCACGTGGCGGTAACGTGGCGCTCGCGTAATAGGCGAGTTATCACCCCGCCACTCTCCCCGCGGTGACGTCACTAGCGGAGCCGAAGTGAGCCGAGCCCCCACAACCTGATAGCTATGCAACGCGTAACGCGCGGTGACGCAACAGGGTGACGCGGAACTGCTTCCTACTGTGACGTGGCACGCAACAGGCACCACTGCGGCTATATAAGGGAACTGCACAGCGGCTGCGAGTGAGTCGTAATGTGGCCATCGCCGAGGTTAGTTCCGAGCAAGCCTACGAGCAAGTGTGTTATCAACAGTTCTCCAGTGAGCAGACTACAGTTGGAGTATAGCAGCCGTCGCGGAAAGAAGAACGGGACGTGTGTGTAATTGGGAGTGTGTGTGATACAGTGATACATAGCTCCCCTACTGTAAACGTGTAGACTACTGAAGGCAGAGTGAACTGATTTGCGCATAGGGTTATAAATCGTGAAACCCCGCAACAGTGTTAACAGATTAATGCGATTAGGGTTATAAAGTGTGAAACCCCGCAACTGTGTGATAAGTAATTTTAGCCGTTACTTGTAGATTGTTAAATAAACCAATTAACCATCTCTACGGTGTCTTCAGTAACGAAACACGTTACACTGGTGTCAGAAGTGGGATTTGGACTTACACACGTGACCAACGAGATTCGTACTCAAAACACGTGATAATTTGGTGTCAGAATTTTTACGAACATACAGACGCCTAACAAATAATTGGATTATTGTGCATCGAGTATATGACTGCTACAAAATGGAGGAGCTAGACTTTCAACTAATACTTAAAATGCTGGAAGAATTGGAAGCCAATAGGAGGAAACACCATAAAGAGTTGCTAGCCAGAATGGACGCCAATTCGAAAGCCTGGCGAGAAAAGACTTCCGCGGAGATGAGAGCAACCCCAGCAACGGCGGCACAACAAGAAGAGGTCCCCGAAATAATACCGGTCGGAGAGACGATGGCCTGCCAAGAAATGGAGGCACGTCCAAAAGAAGAAGATCCGACCTCAGCGAACAGGAAACCTGAGGCGGCAGAACTACTAGAGGTACCCGTACAAGACGCCGAAGTAATGCCGGTCAGAGAACCGAAGAAGAAAAGGCGCAGGGACCGAAATCGACGAAATAAGAAGAATTCGACACGGAAAAATTGCGGACCCCAGAACAAATTGGCCGTCGTTCGCATGAAGGTGTCCCGCCATGCAACAGTGGCATGGCGTCGGAGGAACATCGTCAGAAAATCTTGGACCCGAGGAGATCATGAGTCCCGGATAAAGTTGGCTGCCATCTGCAGGAAGATATCCCGTCGCGCGACAGTGGCACGACGTTGGAGAAATGACTTCAAGAAGGAAACTCCCCAGGGAACCATTTGCGCCAGCAAGAGGTGGGAAGTCCAGGAGGAACAACGACGTCAGCGAGTACAAACAACGCATCAAGAGCTGTTACGTCGACATAAGGAGCCTCCGAAGAAAGAAATGAGCAAGTACTGGACACTGTGGAGGGGTCGACCCCTCCAAAACGAAAAAAGACGCAGGGCACCGAAGAGGAGCCGGTAAAATAGAAGAACCGGCCCCCCCAGGAGAGAGTGAATGTGCCATGGGAGAAAGCGATGGATTAATGGGACACAACTGGATCTTCTGGCGAGCTGAAAGGAAACCGCTCGAGACGAGTTGGTCTTAAGAAGGGAGCGGTTGTAACGGCCGGAGGACAGATGCTACAAGAACAGCCTCCGAAGCAAAGGAACGGGGATGCACCGTTAGGCTATTCGGGACGAAGAGCCTTAAAGAGGGAGCAGTGTAACATGTTGCGCAACGAAGGACCCCTACCTCCCCAGCGGCACGTGGCGGTAACGTAGCGCTCGCGTAATAGGCGAGTCTTCACCCCGCCACTCTCCCCGCGGTGACGTCACGAGCAGAGCCGAAGTAAGCCGAGCGGAGCCGAAGTTAGTCGAGCCCCCGCAACCTGGTAGCTATGCAACGCGAGTCAACAGCGGTGACGTAACAGGATGACGTGGCACTCATTACGCAACAGGCAAGCACTGCAGCTATATAAGTGAGCTGCACAGCGGCTGCGAGTCAGTTGTAACGTAACAGTCGCCGAGTCAGTTGTACTGTGGCAGTCGCAGAGATCAGTAGTAGTCGAGCGAGAGTGTGTTATCAACAATTCTCAAGGCAGCTGCCTACGAGTTAGTTCCGAGAGAGTTCCGAGTTGGCCAGCAACCAGTCAGTCGCATTCTGGCATTTGGAGTGTAGTATTTGTGATACTGCAGATAGCAGTAATTGTGAATCTGTAATTTGGGTGATTGTGAGTGCGAATGTGAAATAAAATTCGCTATACCAAATACGGTGTGAAGTTATTTGTCGCGTTATATGCCCAACACGTGACAATATTGTCCCACAGTGACTGCTACTTATATTTAAGCAAGTTTTAAGCACAACATAAAAACAGTACATTTAAACTTTCCTTAATGAGATTTCAAGTTATCATGGCTGTAAATATGGTATCTTTTTTTGTGCTTCTATGCCTTACCATTCTTCAACCCACAAGATGGATGCAGCAAGTTTCTCTGAAATGTTGGTACCAATCTATGGGACTATAAGGCATCACACATCAAAGATTGTAACAATTTCTTTTACCTGATTTATGTCCTTTTTAGAACATGTACTAATTGCATTTGACTTCGGGTCCTAACACTATTTCTTGAGGCAAAACATCTTCTGAAGGCAAAATGTTAGAAATTTACCTACCCAAAGTGACTGATGAAAACACCTCAGTCAGTTCATTTGTAGTTTATTTAATACTGCTGTAGAATGACTAAATGACAGTACTTAACCAACTGAAGAGAATTTGGAAGCAGCCATGGCCTAATTTATGCTACTATCCCAGCATTTCCTTACACAGCCTAGGAGAAACACTAAATACCTCAACCAGGAACAGCCAATGTCACAACCGAGATTCAAACTGGACACATACTGAATATCAGTCTCAACATCTTACAACCCTATGGGCCTCCACAGCCTGCTACAGGGATACCTTTACTTTTTCTTTTTACTTACCTGTAACTGTGTTACAAAGCAATGTGCCCTCACTCTGTAAGGTAGTGGGAACTAATGTTAGCGGCCTTCTTGCCTGAATACATCATTAAATTGTACAATTATTAACTCCTTACAGAAGAGTCCTTCTCAAGAAGCTAATAGTTGTTTGGCTGTTCAAAAAATTGTTTTGCCTTTTACGTAACCTGAAGTTCATTAAAGGGTTACTATAGCCATAGGCACAATCTTTGGAAGTCTTTCACATATTTCAAGACAGATACTCTCACCAGGTTTCTGTATGAGTCCTTTCATACACTTAGATAGTGTGTCAAAGCTGAGGTCCTCACAGCAGCAATTATGAGTAGTACCATCTTCTGGGTTGTAACACTGCGTAGTCCAGCATAAGTTCACTGACATTTTTGAGGCATCTATTGACTCCATATTGAGGGTCTAAGGCTAGATCAAGCAACAAACTGATAAGAAGTTGGCGGAAAACAAGCATCTTGCTGGTTTCATACTTGGCTTACTATTTGTCAATGAAGATAGAGGTCATATGCTCCTCTGAAACGTCAGACTCGCTGCAAACTACACAATGTTATAATCCAGAAAACTGTACTCTTTCCTTGGAGAGCAGCTTCCATCACACACTATGATGTACTCTATTCCCTTTAAGCTGTGAAATAACTAAGATACTTGGGAGGAGAATCTTCAAGCTGATAACGTGATGAACCTTCCCGTACTTCATGTCAGATGCCTGTTCTCTGTTATTTACATTTAGCCTCCATCACTTCACTTTCAGCTCTCAGAAACCACGAGCTACACATTCCGGCATTTAGTTCTGGACTTTCCCCATTTTTCTTTGATCTTCTGGCACACTGTAAGAATGTTCCTATATTCATACAGTGTTCATTGTAAATTGCATGTACACAAATAAAAGACAATGCTTTATCCCTATTTAAAGTTAGAAAAGGTCATTCTGTATTTGTGCGCAAAAAAATATATTGATGTTTCTAAATTTTGCAGACATTTAGTGGTTAATTTTGCTAAGATACATACATGCAAACATTCTAGCCATGAGCTACAAGGACTTTGTCTGAATAACTGCCACAGCTAAAGACATTAATTTATTATAAAACAAAAATAAACAAACATTCAGTAATCTAAACATACATAAATTTCCACTTATGGAGGAGACAGAAGAGCGGAATCCAGAAAGGTAGGATGGTGGATGGAATTGTCTCGTGGCTTCTGGAAAGGATAGAAACAGATGAATTATTACACAAATTGATAGGAACATAAAAGGAAACGAGTAATACAGGTTTAGAGGATAAGACCTACATAATACTTGTACAACAAAATCAAGTCTTAAAGATTAAAAATTTTCAATTCACACCATACTGTTTGCTCGCTGTGTTGCAGTGTCTGCCAGTTCATCCTTACTACACTGTGTTTTACTGCACATGGAAAATTAAAATTTATGCTTTATACCATGAACTAAAATTTAATTGAGTGTATGAAGATTCCTAATGTGGTAAGTTATATCTGGGATCTGGAAGTAAATGCTATTCATATGGAAACCAATGATAGTAACACCAGATTTAAAAACTTATAATAAAATTTATCTAGAAACACATGCCTTCTTTATGAGAAGTATATGTTTCAACTTGATTCAGTAATACCCAGTGTTACTAAGCCACCATTACCACTGCTGGTCATAACCTGACTTGACATCTCTCTTCCAAGTCACAAGGCTACAGTCAGCCTACTGACATCCAGTGCACTGTGACTTCATTTTCTGTCAAAATTGTCCAAAAAATTAAATCTCAACATTTTCCTGTTATCATCACGTTTCTTCGACTAATAAACCAATAATTCATGGATGCAGATTTTCAAAACGTGAAAAAAATGTGGTGTTCACGGGCTTCAGGAGCAACTGAAAATATTCTTGGACATCGTCAAGAAGCTCATAATCTAATGCAACAAGTGTTGGTGGAGAGGAAATGCTAGGCATGAAATGCTATACATGGATGAACACTTTCATGAACTTTTTAATGTTGGGTATTATAGTAAAAGTTTCGAAACTGGTCCCCAGAAATGTTACTTTAAAATTAAGTGAATTCCGTTTCTCTCAAAAGTTTCAGGTATTACACAACTAGGATTTCTGATTACTGCTTTTCCACTGGATATGTCTGAATGGGATAATTTTCAGCTCACAATCACTGAGACAACAAACTGTTGCTTTTATACTTATGAAACTTTCAAATATAGGATACCCACTACAGCAATTTGCCTTTTTGGAAACACAGGCATGTGTACACATCCCATACCTACAGAAAACACGCATACAGTGTACTCAAATGAAGGCAGTTAATAAACATCTGGGAATCCATTCTGGAGATCACTGGTCTAACAGACAGTCAATTAAATGCAATTTAGAATAACAGTAGCATATTCTGGTTGTCATTAAATGGTAATAACTAACATTCAATAGTATTATCACCCACTGTCACATTTAAAATGGCTTCAGTGCAAAGACTTAAAACTTGTCAATCACTTTGCGGGCAAACCCTTACAAGTTTTTATGTATTACCTAAATAAGAAAAAATGTGTTCATCAAAATAAATATGCAAAGGTTAAGTGAAAATGAACTGTATACAAAATATACAATATATATTGAATATTCCATTAATTCAGAATATTTTCGTATCTGATTGGGGCACTTGTTGATGGACTGAGATGTAAGAACTGATTATGGCTGTAGGTAAAGTGTTGGTGAAACTCACTGTAATTGTAACAGTTGCAGACATACTGTAGGCTTACTGAGGAGGGTTTGCACTTGACTCTGCAAATTTGGCCCTTGTTCATACTCTTCATTAATATCCCTATGTTATCAGAAGTCACTGACATTTCAAAAATACAAACAAGAAGTTCTGGGAGGAACCAATGGACTACTTTCCTTTAATGTACCCTGGACCAAACAGAGAGCCAAGAAACTAGGGGGGCCACTGATTATGGCTGTAGGTAAAGTGTTGGTGAAACTCACTGTAATTGTAACAGTTGCAGACATACTGTAGGATTACTGAGGAGGGTTTGCACTTGACTCTGCAAATGTGACCCTTGTTCATACTCTTCATTAATATCCCTATGTTATCAGAAGTCACTGACATTTCAAAAATACAAACAAGAAGTTCTGGGAGGAACCAATGGACTACTTTCCTTTAATGTACCCTGGACCAAACAGAGAGCCAAGAAACTAGGGGGGCCACTGATTATGGCTGTAGGTAAAGTGTTGGTGAAACTCACTGTAATTGTAACAGTTGCAGACATACTGTAGGATTACTGAGGAGGGTTTGCACTTGACTCTGCAAATTTGGCCCTTGTTCATACTCTTCATTAATATCCCTATGTTATCAGAAGTCACTGACATTTCAAAAATACAAACAAGAAGTTCTGGGAGGAACCAATGGACTACTTTCCTTTAATGTACCCTGGACCAAACAGAGAGCCAAGAAACTAGGGGGGCCACCCAGACAGTAGGCCGATGTACATGTCCTAAAAAGAAGGGAACGCACACACGCACACAAAAAAACATTAATTCCATGGAAATATAACTGTTGTACAGCCATGACTCAATACTTTGGGTTTAGGGTATGGTATTTCCTCCACACCATACATAAATGTTACACGGCCACGACATGATTTTCTGGAGATAAATTGTGGAATTTCTTTCACATCACATGCAACTGACAAACTGTTATGACCATATAATTCAGTTCATTCCATGGTCTTTTGTGTGAATGTTAATTATCTGAATCTGGTGAGTTGCAAGGTTCATCAACGTACTGTGTAGACTCAGCCTCACCGCACCCAAAGACATTGAAAAAGAGCATTCATTTAGAGAAGTTCCACAGTGTATGGTGTGAAATTACTTACCTCTGATGGCACATGCTGCGGAACTGTTTCCCAGCTACCGAGGGTGGTAGTTGCCTTATGGCCCCTTGGATTCGTGCCTTTCAGCCTACGGGCCTCCACACAAAGTTCCTTTTGTTTCAGGGCTTCTTTTGGGTTGTAGTTGTAGTCTGAGCAGAGGAAGAATGATTTTCAGATTGTAGCTTTCCATTAAAAATTACAAAACGAATTTATAAGTTATGCTATTCGTCGGATATAATTAGAATGATAAATTCAGAGATGAGATGGCCATGGAGCACAAATCATGGAGAAGAGGAACGCATGTAGGATACTGGTGGGAAAGCTAGAAGGAAAGAGATCATTAGGAAGACCTAGACATAGGTGAGAACATAAAAATTAGATGTTTCTTAGATAGGATGGGGTGGTATAGACTGATTTCATCTGGTTCGGGATAGGAACTCGTGGGAACATCCCACATTATCACGCATTTCTGCAACGCTCGCTCTTCACATCACTTTTCACCATCACGCGCGCTAACCAATCAGATTGCTTCAAACGATCGCATTTATACTACGCTCGGCGATAGCCCGCGTCTACACCATTACGCGCGCTAGCCAATCAATTCTTGCTCCTCACTTTCGAGTTTGGCTCCGCCCCACCGACCAGCGTATAAAAAGGAGCGACCCCAGAGTCGAGTTATTCAGTTCGATTCAGTTCACTTCAGCAAGCAACTTCAGCCAGCAGGCTTCGTCGCCAGCGCTCGGTCTTCGGAGACATCGGCAGGCTGCGCCGGGCACGACTGCCTCGGCCCTCCAGCGCTCTCACACCCGACTCACTGGGGCACAGCGCCTGGACTCGCCGGTGGTCGTGTTACGGTCCGACCCACTGGGCCTCTGGCGTAGCCACTGCCTCATGGCTCCTACAACCGCGCTCGACTAGCCTTTCACCACCGGCAGCAACCTCCGCCATTTGCCGCGCCGCGATCAAGCAACCTCCAGCCACGGCCTAGCCTTTCCACTAGCCTTTCACCGCAGCAAGCCTTTCTCCTTACCGGCGCGCGCCGCGCTACCTCACCGGTCAATCATCTCAGCAACCACGGTCCTTTTCAGGGCCAACAAATTGTTCCGAAGAAGTGGGTTGTCATAGGAGTAATGACAAAGACTACACACATCGTTGACAAAAGAGAGCCCCACAAACTAATGGACGGTGGGGTTCCATAAAATGTTGGGAAATTCGTGAGTAGCTGAGCAACGGGTAGCTTCCCAAGAAGGACTCAGCTCCATGGAGTAGGTTACTTAATATTCCATTAAAGTCAATTCTGATTGATATTATGTTAAATTTAACGAGTATAAACCAGGTTTAGAAAGGTTTCAACGAATTTAAGAAATTTTTACCTAGAATTATAACAGATTTCAATTTAATATAAAGATTTTCAACAAATTGTCAAGGATTCCATTATTTATTTATGGAAATCTATCCAATTGTTTGACGATATTTAAGGATTAATTAATTATAATAAAATTATGAAGGATTTTATGATAATTTTACGAAATCTAATTTAATATTGACATTCTTAAACCAAATTCATATAACTTATTTAATTATTCTTTCTCAATTTCAACTTAATATAAATATACCAATAATATTGCTAACGATTTCACTGAAATTTAGGGAATTCTAGCAGACTTTACGACGATTTACATAATATTTCCTGAAATTTAAAGAAACTTAGAACTATTCGAAGTTAATTTAAGGAATTATAATAGAAATTTGAATGATTTCAATGAAATGTATATAATTTTAACCTAAAATTCTTTGAAATGATAATGTTAAATAAAGAATTTAATCGAATTTATAAAAGATTTGACTCTATTATAAGGAAAACCTTCAAATTTCTGATAAGTACTATATTATTTAAAGAATTTTATAAAATGTTCAGTAATCCTAAGTTAATTAATAGAATTTATACAAATTATGAACGAACTCAAACTTTTTAAAATGTTTATTTTCGAATACTCTTTGACTATTTCACGTTATAATAAGGAATTACAGACAATATGTGAAAGATTTCTTCTTATTAAATGGAATTCTATTCAAATTATGATGATTTCTACATTACATTAGGGAAATTTAAGTCAATTCTGATTTATATTATGTTAAATTTAACGAGTATAAACCAGGATTTGAAAGATTTCAACGAATTTAAAAAATTTTGACCAAGAATTATTACAGATTTCAATTTAATATAGAGATTTTCAAAAATTGTCAAAGATTCCACTTTTTATTTTTAGAAATCTATCGAAATGTTTGACGATATTTAGGGATTAAATAATTTTAATCAAATTATGAAGGATTTTAATATAATTTAAGGAATACTAAACTAATTTAATATTCTTAACCAAATTTATATAATTTATCTAATAATTCTTTCCGGATTTCAAATTAATATAAATATATAATTTATTTTGTGAAAGATTTCACACTAATTTTGGGAATTCTACAGACTTTTCGACGTTTTACATAATATTCTTTGAAATTTAATGAAACTTAGAACGATTCGAAGTTAATTTAAGGAATTTTAAATTGAATTTTGAAAGAATTCAACGAATTTATATAAATCTAACCTAAAATTCTTTGAAATGTTCACGTTAAAATAAAGAATTTCAACTAATTTATAAAAAATTTCACTCAAATATTTGGAATTCCTTCAAAATTTCTGATAATTACTATATCATTTAAAGAATTTTAATAAAATGTTCAGTAATTCTAAGTTAATTAATAGAATTTACACAAATTATGAACGAACTCAAACTGTTTTATGAATTGTATATTTCCGAATATTCTTTGACGATTTCACGTTAATATAAGGAATTACAGACATTATGTGAAAGATTTCTTCGTATTAAATGAAATTCTGTAGAAAATTATTGACGATTTCTACATTACATTAGGTATATTTACGTCAATCCTGATTGATATTATGTTAAATATAACGAGTATAAACCAGGGTTTGAAAGGTTTCAACGAATTTAAGAAATTTTTACCAAGAATTATTACAGATTTAAATTTAATATAAAGATTTTCAACAAATTGTAAAAGATCCCACTTTTATTTTTGGAAATCTATCCAATTGTTTGACGAAATTTAAGGATTAATTAATTAGAATAAAATTAAGAAGGATTTTATGATAATTTAAGGAATACAAAACTAATTTTGACATTCTTAAACTAAATTAATATAATTTATCCTATAATTATTTCTCGATTTCAAATTAATTGAAATATATCAATTACTTGTGAAAGGTTTCACACTAATTTTGGGAATTCTAGCAGACTTTTCGACGATTTATCATAATATTTCCTAAAATTTAAAGAAACTTAGAAAGATTCGAAGATAATTTAAGGGATTTTAATTGAATTTTAAACGAATTCAAAGAAATTTATATAATTTTAACCTTTAATTCTTTGAAATGTTCCCGATAAAATGAAAAATTTCAAACAATTTATAAAAGATTTCACTCTAATTTTATGGATTCAAACAAATTTCTGATAATTACTATATCATTTAATGAATTTTAATAAAATGTTCTGGAATTCTAAGTTAATATAATTTACACAAATTTTGAACGAACTCAAACTATTTTATGAATTTTTTTTTCCGGATATTCTTTGAAGATTTCACGTTATTATAATGAATTACAGGCCATATGTGAAAGATTTCTTCTTACTAAATGGAATTCTGTCCCAATTATTGACGATTTCTACATTACATTAGGGATATTAAATCAAATCTAATTGATATCATGTAAATTATAAGGAGTATAAAAGAGGTTTTTAAAAGTTTCAACGAAATTAAGTAATTTTTACCAAGACTTATTACAGATTTAAATTTAATATGAAGATTTTCAACAAATTGTCAAAAATCCCACTTTTTACTTATGGAAGTCTATCCAAATGTTTGACGATATTTAAGTATTAATTAATTTTAATCGAATTATGAAGGATTCTATGATAATTTAAGGAGTACTAAACTAATTTTGACATTCTTAAACCAAATTCATATAATTTATTCAATTATTCTTTCTCGAATTCAATTAATATATGTTGTCAATAATTTTGTTAAAGATTTCATACAAACTTTTGGATTTCTAGCAGACTTTCAACGATTTACAAAATATATCCTGAAATTTAAAGAAAATTAGAAAGATTCTATGATAATTTAAGGAATTTTAATTGAATTTTAAACGAATTCAACGAAATGTATATAATTTTAACCTAAAATTCTTTGAAATGTTCTCGTGAAATAAACTATTTTAAATAAATTATAAATGTTTTCACTATAATTACAGGAATTCCTTCAAATTTCTTATAAATATTATATCATTTAATGAATTTTAATAAAATGTTCAGTAATTCTAAGTTAGTTAACAGAATGTACACAAATTATGAACGAACTCAACTATTTTATGAATTGTTTTTCCGAATATTCTTTGACGATTTCACATTAATATAAGGAATTACAGACAATATGTGAAAGATTTCTACTTATTAAACGTCATTCTGTCCAAATTATTGACGATTTCTACATTACAT
>NW_019725447.1:307-5540 GCF_002891405.2 Cryptotermes secundus | reverse complement strand
AATTCTGATTTATATTATGTTAAATTTAACGAGTATAAACCAGGATTTGAAAGATTTCAACGAATTTAAAAAATTTTGACCAAGAATTATTACAGATTTCAATTTAATATAGAGATTTTCAAAAATTGTCAAAGATTCCACTTTTTATTTTTAGAAATCTATCGAAATGTTTGACGATATTTAGGGATTAAATAATTTTAATCAAATTATGAAGGATTTTAATATAATTTAAGGAATACTAAACTAATTTAATATTCTTAACCAAATTTATATAATTTATCTAATAATTCTTTCCGGATTTCAAATTAATATAAATATATAATTTATTTTGTGAAAGATTTCACACTAATTTTGGGAATTCTACAGACTTTTCGACGATTTACATAATATTCTTTGAAATTTAATGAAACTTAGAACGATTCGAAGTTAATTTAAGGAATTTTAAATTGAATTTTGAAAGAATTCAACGAATTTATATAAATCTAACCTAAAATTCTTTGAAATGTTCACGTTAAAATAAAGAATTTCAACTAATTTATAAAAAATTTCACTCAAATATTTGGAATTCCTTCAAAATTTCTGATAATTACTATATCATTTAAAGAATTTTAATAAAATGTTCAGTAATTCTAAGTTAATTAATAGAATTTACACAAATTATGAACGAACTCAAACTGTTTTATGAATTGTATATTTCCGAATATTCTTTGACGATTTCACGTTAATATAAGGAATTACAGACATTATGTGAAAGATTTCTTCGTATTAAATGAAATTCTGTAGAAAATTATTGACGATTTCTACATTACATTAGGGAAATTTACGTCAATTCTGATTGATATTATGTTAAATATAACGAGTATAAACCAGGGTTTGAAAGGTTTCAACGAATTTAAGAAATTTTTACCAAGAATTATTACAGATTTAAATTTAATATAAAGATTTTCAACAAATTGTAAAAGATCCCACTTTTATTTTTGGAAATCTGTCCAATTGTTTGACGAAATTTAAGGATTAATTAATTAGAATAAAATTAAGAAGGATTTTATGATAATTTAAGGAATACAAAACTAATTTTGACATTCTTAAACTAAATTCATATAATTTATCCTATAATTATTTCTCGATTTCAAATTAATTGAAATATATCAATTACTTGTGAAAGGTTTCACACTAATTTTGGGAATTCTAGCAGACTTTTCGACGATTTATCATAATATTTCCTAAAATTTAAAGAAACTTAGAAAGATTCGAAGATAATTTAAGGGATTTTAATTGAATTTTAAACGAATTCAAAGAAATTTATATAATTTTAACCTTTAATTCTTTGAAATGTTCCCGATAAAATGAAAAATTTCAAACAATTTATAAAAGATTTCACTCTAATTTTATGGATTCAAACAAATTTCTGATAATTACTATATCATTTAATGAATTTTAATAAAATGTTCTGGAATTCTAAGTTAATATAATTTACACAAATTTTGAACGAACTCAAACTATTTTATGAATTTTTTTTTTCCGGATATTCTTTGAAGATTTCACGTTATTATAATGAATTACAGGCCATATGTGAAAGATTTCTTCTTACTAAATGGAATTCTGTCCCAATTATTGACGATTTCTACATTACATTAGGGATATTAAATCAAATCTAATTGATATCATGTAAATTATAAGGAGTATAAAAGAGGTTTTTAAAAGTTTCAACGAAATTAAGTAATTTTTACCAAGACTTATTACAGATTTAAATTTAATATGAAGATTTTCAACAAATTGTCAAAAATCCCACTTTTTACTTATGGAAGTCTATCCAAATGTTTGACGATATTTAAGTATTAATTAATTTTAATCGAATTATGAAGGATTCTATGATAATTTAAGGAGTACTAAACTAATTTTGACATTCTTAAACCAAATTCATATAATTTATTCAATTATTCTTTCTCGAATTCAATTAATATATGTTGTCAATAATTTTGTTAAAGATTTCATACAAACTTTTGGATTTCTAGCAGACTTTCAACGATTTACAAAATATATCCTGAAATTTAAAGAAAATTAGAAAGATTCTATGATAATTTAAGGAATTTTAATTGAATTTTAAACGAATTCAACGAAATGTATATAATTTTAACCTAAAATTCTTTGAAATGTTCTCGTGAAATAAACTATTTTAAATAAATTATAAATGTTTTCACTATAATTACAGGAATTCCTTCAAATTTCTTATAAATATTATATCATTTAATGAATTTTAATAAAATGTTCAGTAATTCTAAGTTAGTTAACAGAATGTACACAAATTATGAACGAACTCAACTATTTTATGAATTGTTTTTCCGAATATTCTTTGACGATTTCACATTAATATAAGGAATTACAGACAATATGTGAAAGATTTCTACTTATTAAACGTCATTCTGTCCAAATTATTGACGATTTCTACATTACATTAGGGATATTTAATTCAATTCTGATTGATATTAAGGTAAATTTAACGAGCATAAACCAGGATTTGAAAGGTTTCAACGAATTTAAAAATTTTGACCATGAATTATTACAAATTTAAGTTTAATATAAAGATTTTCAACAAATTGTCAAAAATTCCACTTTTATTTATGGAAATCTAACCAATAGTTTGACAATATTTGAGGATTAAATAATTTCAATAAAATTATGAAGGATTTTATGATAATTTAAGAAATACTAAATTAATTTCGATATTCTTAAACCAAATTCATATAATTTATCCATTAATTTTTTTTCGATTTCAAATTAATTTAAATATATCAATTATTTGTGAAAGATTTCAACAAATTTTGAGAATTCTAGCAGACTTTTCTAAGATTTACATAATATTTCCTGAAATTTAAAGAAACATAGAACGATTCGAAGTTAATTTAAGGAATTTTAATTGAATTTTGAACGAAATCAACGAAATGTATATAATATTAACCTAAAATTCTTTGAAATGTTCACGTTAAGGTAAAGAATTTCAAATAATTTATAAAAGATATCACTCTAATTTTAGGAATTCCTTCAAATTTCTGTTAATTAGTATATTATTTAATGAATTTTAATAAAATGTTCAGTAATTCTAAGTTATTTAATAGAATTTATACAAACTATGAACCAACACAAACTATTTTTAAATGTTTATTTCCGAATATTCTTTGACTGTTTCATGTTAATATAAGGAATTACAGACAATATGTGAAAGATTTCTTCTTATTAAATTATATTCTGTCCAAATTATTGACGATTTCTCCATTGCATTAGGGAAATTTAAGTTTTTTCTGATTGATATTAAGTTAAATATAACGAGTATAAACCAGATTTTGAAAAGTTTCAACGAATTTAAAAAAAATTTGACCAAGAATATCTACAGATTTAAATTTAATATAAAGATTTTCAACAAATTGTCAAAGATTCCACTTTCTATTTATGGAAATCTATCCAATTGTTTGACAATATTTAAGGATTAAATAATTTCAATCAAATTATGAAAGATTTTATAATAATTTAAGAAATACTAAACTAATTTTGACCTTCTTAAACCAAATTCATATAATTTATCCATTAATTCTTCTCGATTTCAACTTTATATAAATATATCAATTATTTTGTGAAAGATTTCACACTAATTTTGGGAAATCTAGCAGACTTTTCTAAGATTTACATAATATTTCCTGAAGTTTAAAGAAACTGAAACGATTCGAAGTTAATTTATGGAATTTTAATTGAGTTTTGAACGAATTCAACGAAATGTATATAATTTTAACCTAAAATTCTTTGAAATGTTCACGTAAAATAAAGAATTTCAACCAATTTATATAAGTATTCACTCTAAATTGAGGAATTCCTTCAAATTTCTTATATTTACTATATAATTTAATGAATTTTAAAAAATGTTCAGTAATTCTAAGTTAATTAATAGAATTTACATAAATTATGAATGAACTCAAACAATTTTATGAATTTTTTTTTTCTGAATATCCTTTGACGATTTTACGTTAATATAAGGAATTACAGACAATATGTGAAAGATTTCTTCTTATTAAATGATATACTGTCCAAATTATTGACGATTTCTTCATTTCATTAGGGATATTTAGGTTAATTCTGATTGATATTATGTTAAATATAAAGAGTAAAAATCAGGTTTCGAATGGTTTCAACGAATTTAAGAAATTTTTACCAAGAATTATTACAGATTTAAATTTAATACAAAGATTTTCCACAAATTGTCAAAGATCCCACTTTTTATTTATGGAAATCTATCTAATTGTTTGACGACATTTAAGGATTAATTAATTTTAATCAAGTTAAGAAGGATTTTATGATAATTTAAGGAATAAAAAATTAATTTTGACATTCTTAAACTAAATTCATATAATTTATCGTATAATTCTGTCTCGATTTCAAGCTCATTTAAATTTATCAAATATTTGTGAAAGATTTCACACTAAATTTGGGAATTCTAGCAGACTTTTCGAAGATTTATCATAATATTTCCTAAAATTTAAAGAAACTTAGAAAGATTCGAAGATTATTTAAGGGATTTTAATTGATTTTTGAACGAATTCAACGAAATGTATATAATTTTAACCTAAAATTCTTTGAAATGTTCACGTAAAAAAAGAATTTCAAACAATTTATATAAGATTTCACACTAATTTTATGTAATTCCTTCAAATTTCTGATGATTACTATATCATTTAATGAATTTTAACAAAATGTTAAGTAATTCAATTCAATTCAATTCAATACTTTATTATTTATGTGCTGAGCCAACAGCCGTAAGGCCAATTATAGACTCAGCACAGTGTATGATAGAAGTAGTTACATACTGGACAAACACAATATAAAGTCAAACAATGATTAAAGGTTAATGTTGGAGGAAAACAAATTAATACATATAAAAACATACGTAATAATTATAATAATTCAATTCAATTAATTCAGTTCAATTCATTTCTTAATCATTAATGTGCCAAGTCAACAGTCGCAAGGCCAATTTCAGACAAAGCACAGTGCAGAAAAATGAATTACATTCTAGACAAACTTATTAAATTAACATACAAATTACAAGTAAGTACTGAGAAGAAATAATAATGAGGAAATGTAAAAGTATAAGCAAACAAACAAATAGCTGATATGGACTGAAATAGAAATATTTAATAAAAGTAGTAACAGCTATATTATACTTAAAATTTGTTTGGGTAGAACT
>NW_019725447.1:0-227 GCF_002891405.2 Cryptotermes secundus | reverse complement strand
AAATATGGAGCAAACATTGAACAATGCAAAATCTCTGATATACCGAGCAGGAACTCGGAGACCAACAATTTCCAGGGCAGAAGGGCAGAATTTAGAGCCAAAATAAACTTGAATAAGAAAGAGAGCATCAAGGCGATGTCACCTAGTACATAAAGTATATAATTTTAACTCCTCAAGAGCAAGAGAGTAATTGTAGTGAAATTTAGGAAAGAAACGTTTAAAACAAA
>NW_019725446.1:168250-198034 GCF_002891405.2 Cryptotermes secundus | reverse complement strand
AGTAAAGTAAAACTCTGTGTTTTCCGCGTAATGAACTTAATAATACAACACATTTTGAGAGGCTGCAGTGCTGCTATTTCTTATGGTGGGGATTTATGAAGTATGACGTTGAGATAGCTTCAGATGGCATGATATACACACCAAGTTTTACAATGATCGGACGAAGCTTTAAAAATTTGTGATACAAACACTCACACATACAGCTCCAAGATCATCTTTTAAGGCTCCTTTTATGTTTTCCAAAATAAAGATTGTATTAGTGACCATAGACGGGATTAGGATTTGTAAACAGATTTATTGACCACTTACAGAGCGTAACTACAAGTGATTATAACACTAATGCTGATTTCCACACTATATATCACTCCACACTAAGTCGTGTCAGTCTGCTTTCACTAGTCGTTACTTGGTAACAGCTTTCAACATGGCTATTCCTCTGCATTGTTTTCACTAGACGTTTCCTGGTAACGAATCAGAACAATGGAGATTCTTCAGCTTCCGTGGTACTCCGTTACTATCCGGCGAATATCCCGCAACTGAACTGTAGCGCCGGTTGTCTTCAAAATAACACTTCCGCACGTATCACGCAGAAAACACAGCCTCTCGATTGTTCTAGAGATGTGTTTACCGCGCCATTGCATAGCAACGGTCGCGGCGAGGACAACATAGAAAACACCGTTCTTCTCTTGTCGCGTTCGCGTGTGTTGTGACCGTTACCTAGCAGTGACCGCTGTTTACGGAATCACTGCTTAGCACCACAGTATTAATCACGAACTGACGTTCAGTGCATTTTCCGTGACTATTACAGCGTTCGGGATAATCAAATGTCCGAAGGTTGTTATGCTTCACTTTCCTAACTTGTTTCCTTTCGTGGGTTATTTGCCGCCAGTTTCAGTATCGTGATTATAGGGCGTGATGACGTGTGATGAACTGGAAGAAAGCCTCCATGGCTTAATGGAGGTTCAGTCTCGGCATTTGCCAGGAGGAACAGAAGATGCCACGATTTGAACCAGTACATTCCGAATATAACTCCAGGGCATTCCTTCTAGACCACCCTATTCGGCTTTCATAACTTGTATATTAAACACATAAAAATGTTCTTCGGAACACTTATAAAGATTTCTGAAGTCTGTGGTCTAGTAGTCAGAGTTCCTAGCTACAGATCCAGAGGTCCCGGGTTCGATTCCCGGCGCTACAAAATTTTCTGAGAAGTAGTGGTTTGAGAACGGGGTCCACTCAGCTTAGTGAGGATAACTGAGGAGCTATTTTAAGGAAATTGCAGCTTGGGTCTAGAAAACCGAGATTAACGGCCGTGGGGATCCGTTGTGCTGACCACATGACACCCTCTAGCCGCTAACGTTGGCACTAACTTCGTCAACAAGCGGCAGTCGCTCGGTCGATATAGTTCGCTTGCGGACTACAGGCCACGGAGTTTTCATATTTATTTACAGTTCACATAATTTCAGCCCTGGCATGTGTGTGTGTACATATACTTTAAATGTTATTATCAGTGTTTATGCTTTAAATAATCAGTTCAGCTTCAGAAGATTGAGACACAGTACCAGAGAGAACGCGCCACAGTTGCGAACATACCCTGACTTGTTTCAGAACACGCTAAACCGTCTTATCCCTTTAAGGCTCAAACCGTGGGGAACAAGACTGTGTTTCTGAACCATATTGAAATTAGGCGAAGAAATATCAACGTTTTTCTTCTGATCTCCGTCCTCTTATAATTTTCCTCTTGTTCCTCATTCCTCCACTTAGTTCTTGGTCCTTTCTATTGTTTCCCTTTACTTTTCATTATTTCCTCCTTCTCTGCTTTCTCTCCTAATCCTTCATCTTTCCCACCGCTTGTAATTGTTTTCTCCTTCTCGTGCATTAAGAGGAGGCATATTTCCGCGACACCCAGACTGGGCCTGGGGCCCGCCCGGCCTCCTGTCCAGTGGGTACCTGGGACTCCATAGTTTGAGGCGCTATGCTACAAGGCGGAAGGTCGCGGGGTCGATTCCCAATGAGATAATTGGATTTCTTAATCAACCTAATGCTTCCAACCACACTATGGCCCTAAGATCGACTCAGCCTCTAACATAAATGAGTACCAGGAATCTTCCTGCGGGTAAAGGGCGACAGGCGCATAAGGCTGACAACCTCACCACTATCTGTGAGCCGATTGCCGTCTAGATAAGTGGTTCTCAAAGGGGGCCACAGGCAGAAGGCGGAAAAATGGGGGATCATAGAAACTGTTAAGTGGGCCACGAAACTTTCCCTTCTAAACTAAAATCATTAATAATACAAAGTAAAAACAAAAAAAAATAAAGCTATCCCTGTACCAGGCCGTGAAGGTCCATAAGGTTGTGAGACGTTGAGGGTCCACATTATCTAGACAGTCGGCTCACAAATGGCGGTAAGGTTGTCAGGCTTAAGCGCCGGCCGCGCTTTACTCCCCAGGAAAATGATTTAATTAATTCCTGGTACTCATTTCTGTTAGAGGCTGAGTCGACCCCAGGGCCATAGTACGGCTGGAATGATTAGGACAATTGAAAATATCCAGTGACCTTATCGGGACTTGAACCCACGACCTTCCGGCTTGTATCATAGTGCCTCAACCAACTACGTTACCTCATGCCAAATGGTCAGTACATACAATAACTAACTCAGTATCCTTGTTTCGTGTACATTACTCAGAAGGGACAGAACCTACTGTACTTAGATCTGGGAATTCCAAGTACTGGAAACAGGTACTCGCCTTCAGGAGCGGGCAAAGCCCTAACGAAACAGTTAACTAGAAAAATTATTGTATATTTTCTTAAATATCTCCCACTCCTCTCATGAGTTTTACCACCACCTTTTCAGTTCAGCATTCGGAGTGTTTGGAAAAAGACATTTTTTTGCGCAAGTTTCTTTATTGTGGCGCTTCCCTACTCCAGCTACTATTTTTCGGCAACCAAGCATTACATTTCATAATAATTCGAACTTTCATTAAAAGAAATCATTAGTTTTCAATAGAATTTGAATACCCTCCCTCTGTAAAAGAAAAAATATTGAATCTGGATTTAGTCGAGTTCTTCGTCTATTATAAATAGAAATTGTAGTTAATAAACCCCTTTTTATTATTAATGTTCCTTAGATTGTAAACAAATAATACATATTATAAATAAAAGTACGGTTGATAAAGTGCATATTTATTCTAAATATTGCATTTATTATAATTAAACAATATGAAGGATGGGGTCACAGAAGTGGATGAAACTGAGAAGCAGGCCAAAAAAAAAAAGTTCGAGAACCGCTGGTCTAGATAGTGTGGGTNATAATTAAACAATATGAAGGATGGGGTCACAGAAGTGGATGAAACTCAGAAGCAGGCCACAAGGAAATGTGTTCAAGAACCGCTGGTCTAGATAGTGTGGGAGCCTCGACGTCTCACAACCCTGTGGGCCTCCACGGCCTGTCACATGAATAGCGTTAACTTTACCGGAGTTTCCTTCCGCGGAGGTGAAGAAGCAGAAACTGACCACTCACCTCCCCTTAGTGTCGAGGTCAAGAAGGGCAGAGCTGTACTTGCCGTGTGTTTTCATGACACGATGCTTAATGAATTATGCACAGAGACATCTTGTACATTTCACCTTACCTTCTCCTGTATCATCACCTTTTCCTGTCACTATCCGCGTTCTAACCTACAAAGCTGTTCAGGGTCTGAAAGGGACATCCACGGCATGTGAAGAAGAGTAAGAAGTGTAACGCCACTGCCTGTACGGCGGTTAGTACCTCGGATTTCATTACATATACATTGCAGAGGATCGCGCTTCTTTTTATTCTAGCTTTCCTAATTTTGTTTTCGTTTTGGCAGCAAGGAGCAGCAGTGCTTGTCGTAATAAGTGAATGACATACTAATTGGTCCCGGTTAGACTCATAATAACAGCAATGAAAGAACCTGAACCAAAGGAATACCTGCCACTGCGGGCGTAACTTCTCCTCCCCTCCCAACACCCCTCTCCCTCTCCCTCTGAGTCTTCTAATTTTCACAAAGTTGTAAGCCAGAAGTCACGAGGCTCTCAGAGAAACGATTTTTTTTTCTAAATTTCAATAGCAGAAAGATGAATCCATATCATATTATGGCTGTATTTAAGACTGTGTATCCCCCAGGGGTGACAATACTGTCCTTGCTCTGTCGTTTGTAAGCCCATAAGCACTTTCATAGACCATATCTTTTTCCTGGTGCGAGAGAGGATATTACCGCGACGCGTTGACGGTTCTAAGCATTTTATTCACTCAGTTACTTGTCTATTGATGATGGTCCACCGCGATATGGTGATTAGAACTGTGATTATGGATTCGACAGACACTTAATTCTGTGTAGGTACTTTCGATCCGGAGTATTTTATTTCACGTTTTTTTTTGTGCTCAGTGTCNTATATCAATGCAGCAATACCAGCGCGAATTCAAGCGAGATATACACTCCGAAACGTCAGTAACACAGTTACATCTCCCTCAGCTGGTCACCTGGGAAGAGAATCTCCTTTAACAGCAAACCGCCTATGTTAGATGTGTAGGCTTCTAGCCCAGACGAGAGAGACAACTGCTGGATTTGAGGCTGCCACAGAAGTGGGTAAGAAGAGTGCCCTGTTCCGGGATATGACGCTGTGTAGTCCGGTTGAAGTCCACAGAAATCTCTAAAGAATATTCTGCCTCCATCTTCACGGTCGAAAATTAAGCTAAGGAAAATCTGCCTGCTTCCTGCTGGATACTTGCTTGGCTTACTCTTCGGCCATGAAGATGAGGGCAGTACGTTCATCCGAAACGTCGGTAAAGTACACTGTACACTGTGTTGTGTCTCAGAAGACCGTACCCCTCAAAGATAAATTGACTTGTTTTCCAATTCGTGCTTTCATATCCATTCTATTTAACCATCTTGATAATCACATTCTAGGTGATAGAGAACACCGTGGAAGTATGTAGCTAATTACATCCATGGAACAGATACCTGGCTGAGAAACTTGTAGTCTCGCATCTGGTCAAGAAGTGAGCAAATGATTCATTACTTTGTAGACTGGCCCATAACTTGAACCAGACTATCAAGTCCACGCCCGCCCACCATGTTTCTTTAAGCTCAGTTTACACATTATTCTCCCATTTGCACCAAGACCTTCCAGAAGGCTTCTCCCCTTTATTTTTTATGGTGTGACAAGATGCAAGAATAGTGAAGTCAGGATAGACGTTCATTGCTAGGCAACGACTCGGTATACTCATTCCCGCGGCAAAAAATACGCATTCAACAATCGAATAAATTCTGCTGCTCTGCAACGGAGGTGTAAGCACGCCTTCCCAACAATAGAGAGGCTGTGCTTTCTGCGTGGTCCGTACAAAGTGGTCATAAGAAAGAGTTCCGAAGCTGGCAGGAGAGCATACAGTGTAGGAGTAGAGTTTCGAGACCCCAGCCTTCAGGGATATGAGCTTGGGAGCAGAGAAATTGAATTGGATTGACAGTTGCAGAATAATGGCAAGAAAGTAATTAGGCTGTGAAAAGAAGACTTCATATATGATTTGAAATGACAGTGGGACTGTTATAAATCCGTTGCCAGGATACGACTAGTGAAGACTGAGAATCCTAGTGCGTGTGTAACGGTGAACTGTAAAGTGTGCATATCAGTGACAGCGCTGTATTTGCCTATAGTCCTGATTAATGTGTATAATGTGTCAATAAATCCCATCATCCAATTCAAAACCCTTCTTATAAATTACGCAACACCCCACTAAAACGCGACAATACGTTATGGAGCCTCATACACAACTCTTTTTCCCGTTACCTTATAATTTTGTATGTCCTGTATCCAAATTATTCTCAGCGCTCATTCGCAGATGCAGTCATTTCTTGTTCTTCTCCGAGATGGACGTCATCATATTTAGAGGGAGGACGTGTTGGTTAACCCCATCCCTGAAAAGCTTAAGTTTATAAAATATTTTTTATTTTTAATTTCTAGCAGTGCTTAATTACGAAAGGAAAATCTGGTAATATAGAGACGAAATTATGTCTCCTTTTCGTTAATTTAACGCCACTTTGTAAAATACATATGTTATGTTACGTTGAATGACAGCATAATTGTGAATGCTGAGTTTGGAAGGATGAAAAGGTTGCTAATTGTGACGTTAGAACAACTAATTTACTAACTAATTTGAATAACCGTAGCACAATGTAGAGTACCGCTATATATATACATATATATATTTACTATATAATCACCTGTTCTAAAATTGGAGGGGGATGTTTGACACTGGGCGGTGACTCTGACAACCCTCCTCTTTTGGAATGTGACGCCGTGTATTATTATTGTGCCTTTCTTAACCTCTCTGTCAATAATTCAAACCATACAGCGTCTAGTAATTGGATGACAGTGGATAATGAATTACTGGTCAGGAATATAACGGCGTGTAGTCCGTTGAAAGTCAACCGACTTTAAGCGGGAACATGTCTGATCCCTGAAGATAGAGGCTACATGTTCATCCGAAACGTCGGTTGACTTTCAACGGACTACACGGCGTTACATCCCAGAAGAAAAACGCTTCATAATCATCGCTATGAAGACCTCAGTTGAGCCTGTCACATATGGAGGCGTGGTCGAATACCCCCACCGTAATTCTGCGACGAAAAAGGAACTAGTTCCTGGGTGTATAACCGGGACACCCTCTTCCTGGGGGATATAAATGCTGGGATCTGGCCCTCCAGGTTGAGGGAGTCTCGAATTTGAGACAGTAAAATATGGTCATGACTCCCGAGGGACTCGGACCTGACAATAACTGCGCTGGCGAGGACCAGCAGCAAGAGTAAATGATAGACCCGTTCTCCCGTCAGAGAGGATGTTACATAAGAACTATGACCGCAAGTGTTCAGTTGGAAAATAAAATTACTGGTCGTGAGTCTCAAGGGGCTTGTCGCCAAGACGAACTAATTGGCAGTAAACCGCCAGTCGTAAAGTAACGCTCTCTCTCTCTCTCTCTCTCAGATCCTACATCAACTGGAGCGGTTGTGGAAGATAAACTTAGTGTAGTCTGATAGATCTTTTCTGTTTTTCGGAGGAACCAGTTGTCTTCATCTTCAGGGTAGAAGAATTTTACCCTGAAGATATATGTATCATGTTTCACCGAAACGTTGATACACGTACATAACGATCTACCGTTCTAAATGCCGTTGCATGCGTACCAGAAAGCAGTAACCGTCATGGTTGTTGATTGTTTTTGATTGAAATTATAAATAAAACCTGAGGCACGCAGTAGCATAGTTGGTTGAGGCACTATGATACAAGCCGGAAGGTCGCGGGTTCCAGTCCCGATGAGGTGGAGTTTTTCAATTGACCTAATTCTTCCAGCTGCACTATGACCCTTGGGTCCACTCAGCCTCTAATAGAAATGAGTACCAGGAATCTTCCTGGGGCGTAAAGGGCCGTCAGCGCATAAGGCTGACAACCTAACCGCCATCTGTGAGCCGATTGTTTAGAAAAATGAGGCAGCCTCGACGTCTCACAACCCTATGGGCCTCCACGGCCCGTACAGGGATTTCTTTACCTTTGTTTACCTTTTTATAAATAAAATCCTAGATGTTTAATCGAACTAGTCTAAGCAAACAACTCCTTGGTACAGAGCCCTCTTGAAAAGCTGATACTCGCTCATCGAGTCAAAAATATCTTCCCTTCTGTGGATCCTGAATTGCTATTACCACGTTCACAATCGCAGTCTACTTGACCATATCTGGAACCACTTTCAGGTGCTGTTTCTTTGAGATCCAGTTTTAAATATCATTTCCATCTATGTTCAGATCTCCCAAGTAGCTCTTTCGTTCAGGTTTTCCGACCGATATACTGCACTCACGTCTCATCTCCCTATTAGAGATACAGTGCAAACATTTCTTGGAGCAAAATAAAGGTAAACCTGCAGGATTTTAGGTTGTCACACCGGTAGTTACGAGTTATTTCTTCAGGAATGTAACACCGTGCAGTCCATTGAAAGTCAACCGTTTCAGAGGAACATGTCGTCTCCATCTTCAGGGTCGAAGAATAAGTCTATCAAGAAACCAGCCTGAAAGCAAGTGGCAGCTTGATTGGCTTACTCTTCTACCCTGAAAATTGAGGTGAAGTCTTCCTCCGAAACGTCGGTTGACTTTCAACTAACTACACAGGCGTTGTGCCCCAGAAGGTAGAGCTAAACTTGTTCGTGTGATTAATTAAACGTCACACCACGAAGATCCGCTTTCGAGTGGAGGTGTTCATCCTTCATTCATAACCCCAGAGGTACATGAGTGTGTGGTTGGGTTCAGGCTTCGACCACCTTATTCCCACTGAAAAGGTCTCGGTACCGTACACGAGACTGAACACTCCGGAGAACACAGATTTTCTGTGCAGGGAGCCAGCGCTGCGTTGACTATGGCGCTTATCTCTGCCCTTCTGAATATTTTCCCCTGCGCCCTGTTCATGAAATCAGTTCTTCTGTGTCGGCCATCCACTTACAGACTGAACACATAATCAGTCGCTGCAACCCAAACCAGTTTTGACACTATCAGGTAATAATAAGCGGAAAGGCCGGCCGACGTGTGGGTCAGGCCAACCAGCCTCTAATTCATTCTGCGTTTTATATTTGTACCTTCTGGCCCAGCGACCTCAGACATTAAGAAGCTCCATCTTACCTGACCTCAGAGCACCTCGTGTCCAAAACAAGAAAATATCCACCGTTGCTTGCTATTTTGACGTCTTGAACATGGAGGTAGCACGGCAAAGCTAAAGGTAAAATTATCCTTGTGCTTAATTAGTTAAGTACCGGGCCATGAAGACGCATGGGGGAGGGGGTGGAGGTGTAGTTCCGCCATTCTTGACCTCGGCATTAGATGGAGGAAAGTTGTCAGCTCCACGTCTCAGGGAAAGAGCCCCCGGTACCCATTGGATAGGAAACTCGGTGTGTTCCAATGCCGGTCTGGACGCTGTAGAGAAAGAAAATCTCTTCCCCTGCTGGGAACAGAACTCCGGCCGTCCAGCCCGTAGCCTGTCACTATACTGACTGAGCTATCCAAGCTTGTGGAGATAGTATGTTCGTCGCACCTACCAGGCTGTACTCAGACATAAGTTGCAATCTCGAAATATTAATTTTCTTCGCTGTAAAACCCTCAAATCCAATATTTAAAACATTTTTGTGACAAGTATACGATTATTTGAAATGTACACTTGCGAAAATTGCGAGCAGAGCTAGTTCGCTGAAGGGAGTCGGTATAGCTCAGTAGGTATAGGGACTGCAAAGGAATCCTGTAAGTGTAAGATACTTCTTTCCGTGGTGCCCCGACAGCTCTCGGCCCATTGGACACCAAGTTTTCTTTCTCAGGGTATATGACGGCCGGGGAGTGAAACTGACCACTCACCTGCCTCTAGTGGCGGAGTTTAATGTGCTTGGAGCTACACTTCCACTCGCCCATACGTATTCATTGTAAGCACAGGGACAACTTAAGCTGTATTTTAATTACTCATTACCGTGTTCACAAAAGCGTACTATATATTTGACGCCTTCCTTAATTCATTTTTTCTCATCCTAGGTCTCTAAGTTAGGGGCACGTTGTAGAGGAGAAGGCTGAGTCAGTATGCTACAAGCCAAAAGGTTGCGGGTTCGATTACCGATGAGATGATTGAATATTTCAATTGACCTAATCCTTCCAGCCGCTCTGTGGCCCTAGGGTCGACTCAGCCTCTAACAGAAATGAGTACCACGAATCTTCCTGCGTAAAAGACGGCCGGCGCTTAATGCTGCCAACCTCACCTCCGTTTATGAGTCGACTGTCTAGAGAATGTGGGAGCCTCGACGTCTCACAACCCTATGGGCCTCCACGGCCTGTTACAGGGGTAGCTTTAGCTCTTTATTTTTAATTTCTCTAAGATGAAGTTGGTACGATGCATCTGCTTTTAGAACTGTGGAGTGATATCGTCCACTGAGGTCTTATGAATAAATTAGCACGTGAATTTGTGTCCTTCCCTTCCTCTCTACATGTCCCACCAATCGCATTCTCGTGTGTTTAATCGCTCTGGCAATGCTAGTCGAGTGGCACAATTTATGAGGCTTCTTTTGTTACCGTCTCTCTCTTAGGTCCGGTTACTCTCCTCAGCTGTTCTGTCTCTCTCAATCTACGTTCTTCCGTTAAATGAGGCGTCACATGTTAAATGTTCTTCCTTTGCTCCGAGGCACAGTTATTTGGCACGCATTAGAAACTTCACATTCTGTCCAGCAAATCTATACGGGCCATTTACCTTCAGTTCTACATTCTTATAAAGCAGAGTCTTTATACGTAAATTACTGGACCAGTAAATCCGACAACAAAGCAATGGCGTATTTGTGGTAGCCGATTTTATGGTAAAAAAGTTGAATACATATGTCCGTGCCGCCCGTTGTGATTCAAACTCATGACCTAGAAACCGAGATCATCAACACTTAGTAATCTTGGTCAGCGGCCTCCGTAGTTTAGAGGTAACGTTCCCACCTCATGATTCGTTCAACGCGGGTTCAAATACCCGGCGGAGGTCGTCGAATTTTTAAGGGCGGAAAAATTCAGGGAACAAGTCCTCCGGGAGGGACTTTAAGCCGTGGGTCCCGTGTCGTAGCTTTACGGCACGTAAAAGAACCTCGTATCTCCAAAGGAGGTCACTGAGCCAAATTAACGGACGTTTCACGCCCAACAGCAGTCTCTAGTACCTCTGGTAGATGGGGGAAGCATTATAGATACCTCTCAGCTAGTAGAGCCGGTCTCGCTGGCTGGGCGGGACTGACGGTAAGCACCAGTACCGGTAGGATATAGAGACTGGTAGAAATCATAGAGGGAAGCACAATGGACCAATACAGGTCTCAGTGCATGGGGAAACCCACCCTCTCAAATAACTAACAATAACTAACTAGTAATCTTGGACATCGTTTTCTTCTACAATTCAAAATTGAGGTTGGAATGACATCGAATCATTAATTAATTATTCCAGTAATTCTGAATTGGTCATCTTTGCTCTGAAAATACTGGCAGATCAAACCCAGGAGTTACATGGAATCATCAACCCCTTTGGTTGAACTTGAAATAACGGAAAACGAATATGAAATATGGTTCGTGGAATGTGATAATACATAAACACGTTAGGAGGTTGTGGACTGGCTTCATCTAGCTCAGGACAGCGACCGGAGGCGGGCTCTTGTGAAAACGGTGTTGAAGCTATATGTTCCATAACATTCTTTCAATATCTTTTAGTAGCTGAGCGACTATAAGCGTGTCAAAAGGCACTCAGCTTATGAAGTCAGTTAACCGGCCTTGGTTCTACGGTTCCCTTTGATGTGGCTGACCACAGACCCTTCGTGCGCCCGGCGCGGGCCAGACTCCTCAATCCGCTCCGCGGGCCTTAATTTGTTTATTAATATTTGAGCCGAGGGACACACGCACAGACAAATTGCCCGCGCCTCCCGGTTCTTTCCCAGCAGATGGACGTGGTCACGTGCACGAGCCTCACAATGCGTGGGTGCAGTATAGCGTTCGACTTACAGGATACATCGATATGTGAGATTTGAGGTTATGACTGCGGCGACTTGGGGCACGCGGTAGCATAGTTGGTTGAGGCACTATGCTACAAGCCTTAAAGTCGCCGGTTCGGTTCTCGATGTGGTCACTGGATTTTTCAATTCACCTAATCTTTCCAGCCGCACTATGGCCCTGGGTTCGACTCAGTCTCTAGCGGAAAAGAGAACTTGGAATCTTCCTGGGAGTAAAGAGTGGCCGGCGCATAAGGCCGATAACCTCACCACCATCTGCGAGCCGATTGTCTAAAAAATGTTAATAAGGAGCTGTTCTAAGAAATCGCGTTCACAATTCCACGTCTGTTTTGTGGAAGAGCCGGCAGGGTTTGTAAAGTTCCTGTTACTGGCTCCTGATCGCGGGCCCATACAAGCGGGGCGCCATATCCTCTGCCTCATATTAATCAGCTCCTTTATGCAGGAGACCCCAGAATTTCTGCACACTTCGCTTTAGCCTTTCCGACTCCATTGACTTTGATTTTTGTATCAGGATTTGAGGGGTTGCGGGAGAAGAAGAGGGTGAAAATAAACAAGAGGCCCCTCTACCCCTTTCTCCATAAGCCTAAACCTTAAGAGTGGAATCGGGGAGCAGCACTGTTTGCATTCCATTTGGTTTTAAACATGGCTCCCTCATCACTTCTTCACAAATTGGCAACAGCGCCAGGAGCTAATCCTTAACATTCTGTTCCTTTAAGGAGCACGTAAGGGCGTCACAGATTAGTGAATACGGCGTAGATGGTCTGAGTTCGATTCACAGCATTTGCATGCTCTTTGCCACGACGCCGAAAACACTCTTCGATCCGACGGGCGTCCCGGTCTCTTTACCCGGGGCTGTAGCGGGCGGACGCCCAGGGAAAGGATGCGTGCTGCATGCACACATTATCATCAACATTGGCAAAACAGCCCTTTCTGTCAGAGTTGGACCGTTCGGTTTCTATTTCTTTTCTATTTCGCAACAATGTGTTCCTTTCCAGCCCAAGATTATCGGCCCTGCGCCCAAACTCCAACCTGGAAAACGAGGTCCCTGTATTTAGGCCCTTCAATAACAGGGTGGTCCAGTTATACCCCCAGGCACCGGGTTCCCTTTTCGTCACAGGGCTACAGTGGAGGTATTCTAACCCGCCTCCACACTGCAGATACATATATGTATTTTGTGAAAGAAACTCAGATAGAGAGGCCAACTGGAAGATCCAGGAGTAGAGGGAAATGCAATATAATCCTTTTGGATCCAAGTCAGCAGTATCTGCCATACCTTCTCCACCTTCATCTTCATACTTTCCTTCTGTCCCCTTCCTCTTGCCTCTCTTTTTCAATTGCTCTTTTTATTTTCATTCTCTTCTCGTCCTCCCCGCTTCCCCAGCTTGTTTTTCGTCGCTTCCCCTCTCTTCCTCCTCTTTTGTCCTTTCCCTTCTTCAGCTTACTTTTCGCCATTTCTTTCTCTCCTTTCTCTTTGCCTTCTGTCTCCTCTTATCTTCTCATCATTCCTCCGTTTCTTCTCTTCTCTTTCTCATGTATTTCTGGTCCGTATCCTTTTCATCCTCTTTCCCCTTTATATTCTTCATCCCATTTTGGTCTTGACGCGTGTTATCATGCGCTTAGGGGCAGATGTTACCCCTCCCCTGGCACACGGACGGAATTACGTTAAAAGTATTAGTTTTAAAGTCTAACTGCAACAGAGTAGAAAAATATATTTCAGCTGTTTATTTACATATCTCAACTAATCAGAAACTGTAAAACAGAGGAATGAACGCCTCCTGTTTATAAAATCGTTTTGTTATTTTTCGGTTGAATTCCATATGTTTATTTGCCCCAGACTAATAAAATTGTCATATAAAAGAAGTACCTACAGAAAAATTTATTAACTTAAAAAATTAATGCTTACTTAAAAATGTGACTTTATTCTTCTTTAAGAACAATAGACCACTGTAGGTCGCAGTGCAAGGGCCGAGGAGGCCTACCCCTCATACATTCATTCATTCATTATTCTTCTTTGATGCCTGCCCAAACTACACGCGCGGTTACACTTCAAATTCCACATAAACCATAATTCTGGTTCCTACATTGCTGCGTGGACTGTAGGGGCTAGAACTTCATTCATAAAGACCAGTTTCATCACACGCTCTACACTGGACGGGAGGTCTGCTTCATTGCTTTAGATCACTTTACGTACAGTCTGTCCAAGTCACAGTAGTGTTTTTGTATGCCACAGCTGGAAGCATTTCTTGCAGTAGTGGGCTGGGTTTTCTTTTCTATCCTTGTTTCCTCATTTGGCACACACGACAACTTGGTTCTTTTCATTTCGCCGGCTAGTTCAAAGATGGTTATACTTCAAGTTGGGTCATTTGAGTCTCCAAACTGCTGGGGCGCCCCCTTGGCACACCGCGGATTTCAGTACTCTCTTTATGGAGCAGAACTACCAGATTCGTAATCAGCTGCTCTCTATTTACCCCACACGACCTGTAGAAGATGTAATAATTCAGAATGCTTACGTCCAATAAATAGGAGATTCTTTTTCGTCCATATCCAGGTTTTCTTGCTTATGCTGTGGTCTTTAGCCATCCTATCACTTAAGTCAACATAACCCACTGACCAAAGGCTTCACAGCTTTCC
The DNA here is from genome assembly GCF_002891405.2 of Cryptotermes secundus. NCBI lineage: Eukaryota > Metazoa > Arthropoda > Insecta > Blattodea > Kalotermitidae > Cryptotermes > Cryptotermes secundus. The sequence continues at coordinate 183,856 of NW_019725446.1, read as the reverse complement.
ACCTTCCTTGAACTTATCAGTCGCAGATGTTTATGACTGAAGTTCGACGGCATCTTCTTGCTGCAACGAACTCTGCCGCATGCATTTATTTTCCTCTGGTGGAGACCGCCTCTGTGGTCTAGTGGTCAGAGTTCCTGCCTACAGTTCCAGAGGTCCAGGTTCGATTCCTGGCGCTTCCACATTTTCTGAGAAATAGTGGCTATGGAAAGGGGTCCACTCAGCCTCATGAGGATAATTGAGGAGCTATTTCAAGGAAATAGCGGCTCCGGTCTAAAAAACTGAAAATAACGGCCGTGGGGATTTGTTGCGCTGACCACGCGACACCCTCTATCCGAAAAAGTTGGCACTAACTTTGCCGACAAGCGGCAGTCGATCGGTCGGTATAGTTCGCTTGGAGACTACAGTCCACGGAGTTTTTTTTTCAGCCCAATTTGTTCCCCCACAAACTGGTGCACATCTGCCTTGTAAGAGGGAAGTTGGTGGCGCCACTCCAAATCTTCATCATTTTCTTCAGCAGATGATGGATTGGAGCAATTCTTCTGAGTCGGTGTCAGCGTACTGTTCTTCGCCATTTTCTTGTGCACATGCTAAATCAGCTAAACAGAAGGTTGAGCCTCGACGGTCCCGCCATGCTGATTGCGGGTCGCTTTTGGGTGGGGAAACAAAAAGCAGCAGAAGGAGGAACCGGATCCACCACTGAACATTAGAATATCTTATTCAGTACCACCACTATCCGAGGCCGCGCCATAGCCTAAGCGGTTAGTCGCTGGCTTCCCACCGCGGCGGCCCGGGTTCGAGCCCGGGTCAGATCAAGTGAGAGTTGTGGTGGACAAAGTGGCGCTGGGGCAGGTTTTCTCCGAGTACTTCGGTTTCCCCTGCCAATCTTCATTCCGCCAAATTCTTCATCGTCATAATCACCCGGTGCAAGTACAATAGGCCAATCAGTGGCCGCCGTGCCGAGTAGACCCAGCTTGACTCCACCCCCCACTAGCGAATTAAAAGAAAAACCACCACTATCCTGTATTAACTGTTTCTTTCCTGTTCTTAAAACTGCTTCATATGCTAAGAACTATCCCTCTATCAGGCTTCGGAGGCCCATAGGACTGTGAGACGTCGATGCTCCCACATTTTCTAGACAGTCGGCTGACAGATGGCGACGATGTTGTCAGCCTTACGCGACGGTCGTCCTTTACCCCCAGGAAGAATCCTGTTACTCATTTCTGTAAGAGGCTCAGTCGACCCCAGGGCCACAGTGCGCCTGGAAGTATTAGGTAAATTGAAAAGATCCTCCTCATCGGGATACGAACACCCGACCTTCTGGCTTGTAGCATAGTGCCTCAACCAACTACGCTACTGCGTGCCTCCCCCCCCACGCATATTTATCAGGTATGAATAGCAATGCTACTGTTACAAACGCCGATGAGATGAGAACTGCATATACTCTGTTGAGGGTGTCATCAGAATTTGCTTGTGATTAGAACAACCTTACGCACACGAAAATGCGTCAATCTGATGCATAGGCTGTTTATGCATATAATGTTAAAAGCTTGCAAAGTAAAATTCCAACCTTTGTGTGGGGCTAATCACAAACACAGCGTGCCAGAAGTGCTCACAGCACTGTCAATATATCGGACAGTCATACTTTAGAGCAGACATGTCAAACTCAACCTGTACAGAGGGCCACCTCAGCCCTATAAATAATAGTCCAGGGCCGCACTTCAAAACCGAAATATACATCAGATTTTGATACAAGGAAATTTAATTCTATTTATTATTTAGGAATAATTTCAATATAAGTCACATATCTTACAGTTTTAGAAAGCAAGAGAATGCCATTTTTGACAAGTATCAAACAGCTTTTCAATATGTAAAAAGAGAGATTACACAAGAAATTATGTTAGAAATAGCAAAACATTGAATTTCCTGCAGCCTGCTAATTTATGTCTGCGTGAGACTTCTTGTCTTCTGGCCTGTTGGAAAATTGTCTTTACAAAAAATATTTCTACTATAATTGTAATATTGATTTTAATATGAATTAGCTCTAAAAGTTGAGGGGCCGCACTTTGTGGCTAGGGGGGCCGCATGTTTGACACGGCTGCTTTAGAGGATACAGAACGAAGATGCGAACACCTGAACTTGATCGAATTCTCTGAAATTGCGGCGCACTGACAAACATTTCTGAACACTATGACGAAAGATCATGTTCCATTGTCTAGATATCTTATCGACCTACTGTAAGATAACATATAACGGGTCAGTAGCAAGCATACTTCAGAACCAGGTGGAATATCTTGACCTCAGCGTGGATATCTGTGCCAGACTACTGTGTAGCGGAAACCGCATTGCGATAACAAGCAGTCAGCATACACACCGTCCGTCTCAAGACTGCCCTGCTGATGTTGGATTCCTCAGATGCTCCGTCTGCTAGAATTTAACTACTGCGGTTAGCATAGTTCGGTTAATCTCTCTTCACGTCGCATATAAGGAAAGCCGAAGAAGCCGGCCTGGAATCAGGCTGTGATGGATAACAGTAAGCCCGACCTCAGGACGAAGATGCATCGGTTTAATTTGCCTCTTTTGCTCCATATACCCTCCACCTCGTGCGGACTTTCCTGGGTTCTCTTTCTCCCTTGAGAGCCATCCACTCTCTGTCTCTCCATGATATTCTGTCTTCTTTATTTCATTTCGACTACTCTCTTTCTGTCCCATGTTCGTTGCGCATCTCAGGCATTTCCACTCGACTTCTCCTGTCTTCCTTTCTTCCCTTTTTGTTATTTTCTCTTTCTTTTGCTACTTCTGGATGGTAATGAAGGGAGAAGAGGCGTTTGGAAGAATTAGCTAATTAATCCAACGAGGGGCAAGAGGAGCATCTCTGCTATACTTTCTATATATTCGTGATTTGCTGGCTCTGTTGCCCTGAAGACAGAGATGTGTGACTTCCAGAAAGAACCCCGTTTCGGGGATACATTTCAGCGCCTATTGTAGAATATAAAGCTTGCTTTGTTAATTAATTGTGCAATGCTGTCTTACCTATCATACAGCTCCAACATAGACAACCTCAACTTGTTCAGAAACACTGTACACAGACAGTCTGTCTACATACGTACATATCTGGTATATACGAGTATGGTACAACTACCCACTCCTTCATAATGTTTTCTTTTCTTGAAAAACTGGGGGGTTTACTACTGGTTAATAAATAAATTCTTCCTTCATATAGCTATAGGGGAAGGTAGGTTCTGTAGCCCTGGCCAGGTAGCATATGGTCATGCCCTCAGTGTTTAAGTTTGGGGCTTCATCTCTGATCAGGCTTTTGACTGGTTACGGAGTAAGGTAAAAAGTAAGTTTGTGAGACGTCGAGGCTCCCACATTTCTTAGAAAATCTGCTCACGAATGACGGTGAGGTTGTCAGCATTACGCGCCGGCGTCCTTCACCCCCATGAAGATTCCTGGTACTCATTTCTGTTAGGGGCTGAGTCGACCCCAGGGCGATAGTACGGCTGGAAGGATTAGGTCAATTGGGAAATACAATGACTTCACGGGGAATCAAACCCGCAACCTTCCGGCTTTAACATAGTGCCTCAAACAAGTACTTTACCACGTGTGGGGGGGGGTATCCATTGTACCCCATATTATTCCCTAGCAACGAAATAACCTGGATATATATCGCTTTATATATTCTATGATGTTTGCCCTCTTAGCAGCAAAAGAGCCCGGGGCAGAGAAAAACGAAGGTGGCAGAAGAATATATTATGTTACCCTATAACTTGTGTACACAGTAGTTTTAGAATTTAATTTTGTTTTGCATGGTCTGTCTCTTCAATTATGAAGAAAGAATTCGAAGTGTTATGTCTTGTAATCAAGGTGGTCAGCATGAATCATAGAAGTAATTGAAAATCATCATGAAAGTAGGCACATGAGGATTCACGCGACTCACCTGACGGTCCAAATATTACACTACAATATACATATATTCCTTAGTATAAATGCGCAGGGATGAACTTGCCTTGAATCCTGACCGCCTCTGTGGTCTAGTGATCAGAGTTCCTGGCTAGAGACCCAGAGGTCCCGAGTTCTGTTCCCGGCGCTACCAGATTTTCTGAGAAGTAGTGGGTTTGGAACGAGGTGCACTCAGCCTCGTGAGGATAACTCAGGAGCTATTTCAAGGAAATAGCGGCTCCGGTCTAGAAAATCGAAATTAACGACTATGGGGATTCATTGCACTGACCACGTGACACCCTCTATTCGCTAAAGATGGCACTAACTTCGTCGACAAGCGGCGGTCGCTCGGTCGGTATAGTCCACTTGATGGCTAAAACCACGGAGTTTGTTTTTGTTTGAGTAAGATGTCTTGCTATTTTCCTCAGTTTGTCCAGTCTGGTAACTGGTTAATATCTTCATAAATATCCCGGTCGTTTCCTTCGGTATCTTTAGTTAGTATTCATCGTCACCTTCCATCTCATTCCACGATCAGCTTATGTAATCTCTGCAATTGAACATGTGTTGGTAAATAACCTTTTGGATTTGAGCTTCTTCAGATATGACTCTGCGTGCTACTGTCCTCTAAGACGTGACGCTGTGCAGTCTGGTAGAAGTTTACTAGAGCTCAGCTTGCTTCTTGCTAGTTGCTTGCATAATTTACCATTAACCTGAAGAAAGAGATAATACGTTCCTTCGAAACATCAGTCAAATTCTACCAGACTGCACAGAGTCACATCCCAGACGACAGTACACTTCAGCGTAAGAACCAATCCACATCTCGCGAATGTATCTGATAGTTTCTCTGGCGATCAAGACATTTCGTGACGCTGTTGGGCCCTACGGTTCATCGTCATGTCGGATCCTTTTCCGAGCCAGTTGGATCCAATTCTCATCATCGCAAACTGTTGCTGTAAGAAATTCCTTGGCCTATAGCCCGCAAGCGAACTATACCGACCGAGCGACCGCCGCTTGTCGTCGAAGTTAGTGCCAACTTTTGCGGATAGATGGTGTCAGCGCAACGGATCCCCACGGCCGTTAATCTCGGTTTTCTAGACCGGAGCCGCTATTTCCTTGAAGTAGCTCCTCAATTATCCTCACGAGGCTGAGTGGACCCCGTTCCAGACACATTACTTCTCAAAAAATCTGGTAGCGCCGGGAATCGAACCCGGGATCTCTGGATCTCTGACCACTAGACCACAGAGGAGGTCCTGCTGCAAGATCTATTTTAATATTATTATCTTATCTGTGCTTAGATTATTCAAATTGTCTCTTCCAGATGAGTTTTACCTTTAAAAGTTCGTATACATTTAATATTCCCTCCACCAGAACTGTGGGGTATGTGGCCTCAATTTAAATACTGGAAAAGCTGGAATTAAAATGTTGTTTTCCTTTCGATGCAACCTCCATAGACTCCAAGGACCTACCCCGCCTAGTCGCAAATATGTGTCCTTTCGCGAGAGATAAAACAGTCCACTCATCAAGGTCTCGAATACATGGAGCATTACCTCCGCGACCTCTACATCTTCATATCGAGATACGGAAGCAAGTAAAGCTCCGAGGGAGCGTGATCTCCGTCCGGCACGACAACAAATCTCCCCTGTTTGGTGGAACGCCGTTTTAATCCCCCAGTGTGTCTAGGCGCACCCATGAATATCAATGCTCCGTCAATACGTCACTGTGCCAGGAACCAACCAGAGCAGGCGAAAGTGAAGATCGTTTTGTCATGATATTCAAACACACGAGGAGCAATTGGCTTCCCCAAGCAGAGTACAGTAAGTCTGTTGCTCCAGTTCCATTAACATGAAGTGCGGAATTTGTTAAGAATTCTCTGCACCATCCCTTCTTGCTTCAGTGAGTGAGAGAGAGAGAGAGAGAGAGAAATGTTTATTATTAGGAAACTGCCACTCCCGAAGACTCGACTTAGTTCAATTCCTCTGCATCAAAGCTCATATCCTGGCAGGCTGGCGTCTCAAAATTGGGTGAAGTCAAAGTCAAAGTCGAATTGCAACTGATGGTCAGTCAGTCAGTCAGTCAGTAAGTCTTGGTGTCGAACCCCATCTGGGACTCATGGCCAGTTATTTATTACTGTTTGACAGTTACGGCCTTGTTTTTGTGGGGCGCCCTCTCTAACGAGAGGACAGGTCTGTCTTTTGCATATGCTGCTTGCTCTTGCCAGCATAGTCTTTTTCGGGTCCGAGTCCCTTGGATTCGCGGCCATATTTTATTGTCTCAAATTTGAGAGTTCCCTTTTCGTCACCTCCTACGACTCGCAGGGTCACGGTGGAGGTATTCGACCCTGCCTCCACACGAGTGTCGAAATTGGGTCTCCTCAACTGTCTTCAAGATAACTCCTCTGCACGGACCACATAGAAAACACACCGTTTCCATTGTTGTAGTCCAACTATTGTAGCTGAATAGCAATTGGTTGCATAACACCGTTTCCTGCAGTAACTCTATTGTTATAGAGGCGTGTTTACCGCGCCGTTGCGTAGCAAAGTCTGTTGTTTCATTGTTTGTTTCGAGGTCTTTACCTATCAACGGGTCTATACACCACAACCTGATTTTGACAAGGAGGTGAACCATATTCGGGGCATAGAACTTGTACTACTGGTTGTATAGGAAAGTTGAGGGTTTTTGACAACAGGGTAATCGGAGTATATTTGGACAGAAGACAGAAGGGGCACCAGAAGTATTTATAGAAATGCAGAGTGAGAATTCAGTGCTGGGTCTGTACCTTAAAGTAATCTACGACATATTCTTTCCACATCCCTTCTGGTTCATCTTTCATAGTAAGGTTGCCCCTCAGTGCTCTATCATTTCTGCAGTTGAAAATCCGTTACTTGTCGAAATGAGAAATTTTACGCACAATACATTTAGAGAGACCTGAAAAATTGTCATTTGCCAACTATTTGTGTACGTAGATCTTAAGATTGTTGAAATAATTAAACAGAAATGAGAGAAAGTGCCATTATTGTTACGTTCTGACTGCCTTTGCGAACTTATCATATCCTTCGCTGGCTGATAAGTATGAGTTCGTTAGATGTGAAAGTCCTGTGCGCGCCACAAAATGCGAGTATGTCTCATAATCGCGACTTCAGCCGTGTACTGTGAAAAGTTTGGAAGGCTCTGCTGTTATCTCAGTAACTAACTAACTGCATGAGCTGAGTCCTTCTTGAGAAGATGTCAATCGCTCAGCTGATAAAGAATTTACCAATATTTTACGAAACCCGAAGGTTCATTACCGTGTTCACAAGAGCCCTCCACTGGTCCCTATCCTGAGCCAGATCAGTCTCAATACATAGCGAAAGAGACGAACAAGATCATCAATGTTAAATTACGAATGATCCACCCGCGGTGATTCTCATGTAATTTATTGTCCTTATCACCTTGGCCCATGTCCAGTCAATATTCGAACATGAAGTGGTGGGTAGCGGATACCCACTCATTGTCATCAATATCACCAGAAGCAGTAGTCGCCATTTACCAGCATCGTCTTGTGGCCTCCACCAAGATATCTCGGTTCGAGGTTCCTACCCTTCATTAGAACTGGAATAATTTTCAGTGCTATAAAATTAGTGTCCTCCTTTTATATAATTTTATTATTTCTTCCGCCTCATACTTTTCATGTATGTTTCTCGTTTTTATTCTCGTATTCCCGTTCCTCTGTTCTCCCCAACTCACCGTTGCCCACCATTACGTATCATGGTCCTAATGCAAATTTGCCCCTTTGGCTAAGCACCACGCCGTGGACACATTTTGGAGAGTGGGGGTAGAGTTGAACGCATTTTTAACCATGGAATGAGGTGAGGGGGGTGCATTCAGGTTCACACCCCCCTTTCTTCGGGAAAGTGACCCAAATATCGACTGGAAAGGCCGTAACTAGTCACATGTTACTTGCCTAATGTATGCTGCATGTACAGATATTTCTAAGAATTGCTGGGTTTTCGGACTTTGTCCACCGTCCGGTATTCTAAAAACTAGAAAACACAACATTTCGGAAACTGGATCTGTTTCCGTCCTCAGGTGTGTGTGTGGGGGGGGGGGCACCTGCTTACTCTGTTGAGTGACTTAGGAAGAGCTAACCTCACTCACTGGACCTTCACTGGCTCTTTTTAAGGACCCAACAGAGTAGGTGTCTCCTCCCTTACCTGAGGACGGAAACAGATTAAGTTTCCGAGACGTTGTGTTTTCTAGTTTTTAGAATATCTGACGATGGTCAAAGTCCGAAACCGCAGTAATTCTGAGTGTTATGCATCAATGTCAGAACCCTTTAGAATCCAGACCTTTCTAACTCTCTCCGTTGAGCTGAGTTCTCCTTGAGAAGCCCCAAGTCGCCCAGGACCTGGGTAACATTTCGTAACAAAATTATTCTTTATGGCTTATTCTTTATTCTTTGTAGCCCCACGCCCATCCCCCAATCTGGAGGACCACTCCTTGTTGGCTGCCTGCAGCTGCTTATTCAATATAGTACTTTTAGCTTCCCTCCATGTGTGGAGACAGACACTCCTGAGTGTGCGTGTTGACCTACCAGACGTTCATGGTAAGGTTTCCTTGCTGAGTGACCGCTTAATCGTACGAAATTGCCAACATCCTTCCCCTGGTGAAACACCGCCCGCATGCTGTCATGTGGGTGGAACGGAGTTGCGAGTGATTGCAACTTCTCCGGTGAATGGTGTTTATTTGGTTTATTCACATCAATCAAGGGATACAGGGCTAGTCCACACGCACGCCAAACAGAGCGTTCCACAACTTTCCCGTTTCAAGTCAAATGTCAAGTTAAAGTCATATTGGGACTGACGGTGTGTCAGTCAGTCAGTCTGTCTTTGTGTCGAGACCCTCATGACCAGATATTAGTTACTGTCATGTCCATGTGTGGGCGCCCTCTCTGACGAGAGGACGAGTCCGTCGTTTGCCAGAGTCACAATCAGCATTAATAATTCTGGTGTCAGGATGTAGAATTTTCATTTTACATGTTATTAAATATATGTATATACAATATATACAAGGCCTCTGCCAGTCCAGGCTGAGTACAGCAGATCATATCTTCAGTAGCTCCCGCTACAACGGCAGTCTTGTCACTTGAAAGGTCGTAGGCTAGACCGCCGCCAAGTTTAAATTCCTTATACGTATTTCCTGTGTCGGAGTTCGCCTTGTCCAATGTTGCGATTATTTGCATCTTCATGATTTCGTATGACTTCCGCTTGTTGCTTGCATCTTCACGTTTCACGTAAGAATTTTCTTTGGGCCTTTCCTGCTACATGTATGGACAGTTCTTAAGTTTATACAACCTTCCTAACAGAATGTACCCTTATATTCGTATCATTGTTATCGGGCTGGTTTCCGCGCTGCCATGTTACAACGGTTATGCCTTTCAAGCATGAAGAGAGAGAGAGAGAGAAGAAAAGTGTAGAGGGAGTAACTTTACATTTGGCGGGGAGAAACAGAGAGATTTCCTGCTCTCAAGGCTCCCAGGCAGTGCCTGCTCGTCCTTCTGATAAAAATAAGTTGGAGAGAAGGCAAAACGTTTGAAAATGGACTTACTGTTAGATTATGAAGAGAGGAAACAAGTTGGGCGGGACTTCACTGCATATGATGGGAACACTTATATTAACATCGAGAGGTCTGGTGATGGGTGCATGTGAAGCATGCAGTGACACATGGGGTTCGAGTACCAACTCAACATGTGGGTTGGGATTGGGGAAAAACACATAAAACCTTGATCGAGTTGGCCAGTAGCAGGACCTTCCGGACGCAAACTGACTTTTAGCCAGTATTCCCGCATTTAAAACCAAGAACCCTAACGTGAGTCCCTCTCTTTGTTGTTGCTTTGTTTGAAATGTCTGCGTCCTTGTTTTACACTATTCGTGCAAATAATATTTCAGTTCCTACCGCAGACAAAATGCAATGCATCTCCATTACCAAGATAACACGGTATATACTGATTCTGATAATCGTATTTGACAGAAATATGCTCTGTGAGCAGAATTCGAAATTCTTAATGTTAAAGTGGGTGATAAGCCGGTCACGGTAGCCGAGCGGTCTAAGGCATCTACTATCTTCGCTCGCTTGGAAACCTGGATCGTGGGTTCGAATCCCACTCAGGGCATGGATGTTTAGTTTATGTGTGTGCGTTTTTCTGTGTTTGTGTACAGGTAGAGGCCTTGCGACGAGCTGATCACCCGCCCAAGGAGTCCTACCAAATGTGTAAGATCTAGAAAAACCGAAGTGAACGGAGAAGTTCATGGAGGTAGGCCTAGGCCCACTGGGGCTGTAGAGTCAAAGAAAAAAAAAGTGGGTGATACGTATATATGGTAATCACTGTGCTTTAAAGGGTTAATGGATTGAGATGAAATTTGGTTCTTTGCTTCTCAAGAAATTAAGTAACACGAGAATTGTTTGTTTATCGTCTTTTTTATCGCTAGTGGGGTGGGACTAAGTCCCTTGTACTTCGGCCACTTCTGGCCTACTGTACCAGCTCCAGATGATAGGTGAGGGTGATTGTAGAGCAATTGGTGGAATGAAGATTGGCAGGGGAAGCCGAAGTACTTGGAGAAAACCTGCCCCAGCGCTACTTTGTCCACCACAAATCCCACTTGACCAAACCCGGGTCGCCGCGGAATAAGCCAGCGACTAACCGCTTGAGCTATGACATGGCCTTTGTTTGTCGTTTAGTAAGGCTATGGCACATTATTTTATCGTAAGGGTAGAAAATATACTACAAGTGTCTAAAACAGAATTAGGCTTCCTTAAGAAAACGATCTTATCTGCCTAAATATGAGAGTATTGTCACATAGTATGCGTTTGGTTTGGTGAATAGATTTATTGACCACTTACAGGTCGTAACTATAAAAACAATAACTTTATCATTGTTTCCACATTTTACAGTTCCTAGAGCACAGTCTTTTGTTCTCAGTCTGTTACTAGACGTTTCCTGGTAACGGCTCTAACAATGGCTATTCTTCTGCCTCCATCTCAAGTCCTCTCTTCACAGACTCTCGTACAGAATTATCAACTGACCGTGTCCCTTGCTTTTAACATTCCGCACGGACCACGTAGACAACGCAGAGCTTCCAATGTTGTAGCCCACTGTTGCATTATTAAGAATCTGCTGCCCAACAAGGGAATGCGTTTACTGAGCAGTTGCCCAGAAACGGCCCTAATATATCTGCCCATCTCGCGATCGTTGCATAGCAACACGCTACAGTATACTAGTGACTGTCTTCCATGGTAGACTTAGGTCTATCGAAGCCGTTGATCGTTCCAGAAGACTTGATCGCTTTTGGTCGACGTGACGGCTTCGGATTTTAAGACATAAGAAATTGATAACGTTTGACTTATTTTCAAATATATTTTCCTCATAGTAAGGAATTTTGTACAATTCTGGTCTGTAAAATGGCATAATGTTACCCCATTCGAGGTTCTGTTTAGGGCAGCAGATTTGAATAACAGGGCCTATAACATCTGAAGCAAGTGTAATTTAATAGAGAGATCTTTAATTGTCCGACTTTGATGTCAAGTACTGTGATGAAAATGTTAACAGGAAAGTAAGTAGGTTTCAGTGCACGTGGAAATGTTTCAGTGACGCAGATGACAGCTGCAGAACGGAAACAGTGCTGAGACTGTACACAGTAAGGGCAGTGAATCTTTGGTAGTGAAGATACAGGACTAGACTGGAGGACAGACAACTGAGATGGAGTTCATATGATCCGTGAAGTGTTGCAGTGAAGTAGATCGAACGAGAAATGTAGACATGAAGACAGAAGTGGGAATTTTCTCTTTTAAACAAAAAGAGAAAAAAAAACAAGGAAATAGAATTGAAATTAACTTCCCGAACGAAAGGACTCAACCCACATTCGTAACAAGCTCTTAACTTATAGTCTATTGAATGTGAGAGGGGCAGGAGAAATTTGACTGATCCAGAATGGAGTCATGCCGCGCGGTCTTCTCCCGATCAAACACTGGAATCGTGATTTCGAATCCCACTTGAGGCATGAATGTGTGCGTGCGTTTATTCTGTGTTTGTGTTGTCCTGTTTGTAGGTAGCGGCCTTGCGACGGGCTGATCTCCAGTCCAAGGTGTCCTGTCGACTGTGTAAAAAGATCAAGAAACTTAAAAAAAAGCTGTCAAGTTCCAACAAAGTTCTGTAGAGCCATAGATAGATAGGATAGAGTCAGGTGACATCCTCTTGTGAACATGGTAATGAACCTTTGAGTACCATACATGCAGGGAATTTGTTGATCATTAATAGTTCTGTTTTCTTGGACGGGGCGATGGGTGTTCTCCAAAATATGAGTATTTAACAACGTTATGAAGGAACTTGTTGTTTCCATCTTCAGAGCAGAATAGTGCTTTCATCCACCAGCTTACAGGAAGTCACATACCAAAAAACAATAATTTTCATGGTCACTGCTATGATAATTTCAAGTCCCACAATCTGTTGACCAGTCAAAAATCTGTCAGCTTTGCAAGAATGCCCTGTAGTGTGGAGTGTAATCTACATTGAGGCAATGAAGAAAGTCATCGCCGTGAAAACCTCAAAACTTACATACATTGAGGCAAGTTTATTCCGAGAACTTTGGTTTCCCCTACCAATTCTGAATCCACCGAATGCTCCATTCCTCTCGTCTGTCATCCGGGCTTGCTTCACTTCCTGAAGTACCAAGGAACTCAGTTTGACAACGCCCTAAGAATAAATGAACGAAAGTAGTTACGAAGAGTTTTGTCTTCTGGGATATAACGTTGTAGTCCGTTGAAAGTCAACTGAAATTTTCGGAGGAATATTTCGCATCCATCTTAAGTGTCGAAGAATAAGCCAATCAAGAAACCAGACTGAAGCAGGTAGCACTCAGAGCCAGACTACACGGCGTTATATCCTAGAAGGTAGAACTTTTCGTAACCATAGTCTCAGATCCTACCAGAGCAGTGAGGTTTGATTTGAGGCTCTCATAACGAAGCTGAAAATGCGATTTCCTGTAATGTGGTAAAAATTTACTAGAGTTTTGGAGGCTAACTACTGCTTCCATCTTCAGAATGGAAGAGTAAGCGAAGCAACTAGCAAGAAACGAGCAGAGCTCTTCGACCTTAGAGATGGAGGCAATTAATTCCTCCGACATTTCGGGTAATTACCAGACTATACAGCGTCACATCCCAGAAAATAATACTCTTAGAAATACTGTGACATGACGCCCGGAAGCAGGAATAGCGAAGACAGAATAAACGTTTATTGCTAAGCAACGACTCAATAAAACATTCCCACGGCAACGAATATGCAAGCAACAATCTAGTAACTTCCGTTGCTACGCAACAGCGCTGTAAACACGCTTTCCCACCAACGAACAAGCTGTATTTTCTGCATGGTCCGTGCAAAGTGGTTATAAAAGAGATTTCAGTCGAGTCGAATTTCATCGAATTTCGAGACTCCAGCCTGCCGGGATATGAGCTTGGGAGCAGAGGAATTGAACTTAATTTGGCAGTTGCAGAATAATGCCAAAAAAGGAACTGGGCTGTGAAAAGAAGACTTAATGTGTAATTTGAAGTAACAGTGAGAATGTTATAAATCCGTTGCCAGGATACGACTAGTGAAGACTCAGAACACTAGCGCGTGTGTAACGGTGAATTGTAAAGTGTGTAGACCAGCGATAGCCCTGTTTTGCCCGTAGTCCCGAGTTATGTGAATGTGTAAGGTGTCAATAACTTCAATCATCCAATCCAGAACCCCTTACACGTGACAATACATTAACGCGTGTATAATCATCAACTCATTAAAACGTACGTACTCTCCTGTTTCAGTTTCAGACTCTTGTGACGATACCTCTGTGTGTGTGACAGAGAGAGAGAGAGAGAGAGGGGTGTGCGATGCGAGAGAAGAGACCTCTAACAGCTCCTCTCCTTCCTTCACTGGTGAGTGCCTGTTTGTACACAACTGTGCCGCCGTTAACTAGTTGTGACCTGATAATTTCATTTCGAAGTGTTTGGTGGTCAGATCGTTTGACCCCCCCCCCACCAACCCTTACGTATAATAATAATAATGGACAGACAGTTCTCCTTGGTCTTGTCTTCCGGTCCTCCATCTATGTATATTAAATAAGCAACCCCTTCATAATGCAAGTGTAACAAGGACCCCCATATGTTCGTGCATTACTCGGTATTGATCTGCTTCCGTCCTTACACCCTCTGCTTTGGATAATCTTTTCCATTTAAGAAGATGCTCCCAAGTCTTTCTGTTTCTTCTTTCCCACCCTTTCAATCCTCCCATAAACCCCCGCACTCCTCTTTAACAGCCATCCCTCTCCCTCTTACCCCTTTCGTCAAGTTTTAACCCTTTTCATCCCTCCTACGCCCTTTAGTATCAGAGACCGCTCTGTCTCTCAACAGAGGACAGACGCTGGAATTATTATGCCTGACATCGCCTGCTTGACGCTCAAGAAACACAAGAGAATGATAATAAGGAAACAGGACGGAGGAGATGAGGAACGAGTAGAAAAAGAAAATGCCAATAGTTGTTCTGAATATTACTGATTCTCATTAAGAAAATATGAAAATAGATGGCGTTTGCCGACAGGAAGTCTAGAGCAGACTTGAATGAAGATGTAAGGGAAACTAACGCAACAAAATAAGTCGCCGCTCCCGTCACTGACTGACTGACTGACTGGTAGTGTTGTCAAGGTCATAACCGCTCTACCTGTCCTCTCCATCATTGTTTCTCATCTGGTGGGACTTGGCTGTTGGCTGGTTCGCGTGTGGTATCGTTTCGTTTTGTAGTTCATTTAACCTCCGCTGTCAGCAATCCATAATTCATGGCATTGAAATATGAAAACTCACAAATAAGACCTTTTATTAATGATTAATATAATACTGAAATGTACATGATTATAGAAACCCTTGGAAAGAGATAACCTTTATTTTTGTTAGGCCCGTTATCTCAGTCAGTCTAGCCACGGCTACTAGCTGGTCAACAGGGAAATCTAGGTTCGAATCCCAACAGGGGTAAGAGATTTCTGTCTTCTCCACAGGATCCAGACGGATTCTGGAACCCATCCAGCTGGGGGCTCTTTCCCCTGGAGAGAAGCGGCCGAGTCGTGAAGCTTAATATTCATTTCTGTTTAATTTCTCGGTTAAGAATGCGTGGAGCTATGCTTCCAGTCCTCCATATGTCTTTATGACTTGGCGTTTAATTAAAAATCGATTTATTGTCCATCTGTTCCACAGAATAGTCACTGTACAGACTGAGCTATCATGGCTGGTACTTCAAGTAGTTCATATATGAAATATAATGAACATTGCATACAATAAATAAATAATAAATAATTAAGCATCACGCTATAAATACGTATGGGGCATGGAAGTATGTCTCTATAAACTATTAACCTCAGCTGTAGGCCGCACCATAGCTCAAGCGGTTAGTCTCTGGCTTCCCGCCGCGGCGGCCCGGGTTCGATCCCGGTTATGGTCAAGTGCGATGTGTGGTGGACAAAGTGGCGTTGGGGCGGGTTTTCTCCAAGTACTTCGGTTTCCCCTGTCAATCTTCATTCCACCAAATTCTCCATCATCATAATCACTCCCCCGGGCAGGCTAAAATAGGCCAATCAGTGGCCGGGGTGCCGAGTGGATCCAGTTGGACTCACC
>NW_019725446.1:152177-168177 GCF_002891405.2 Cryptotermes secundus | reverse complement strand
CTCGCTCCGTCCGTGTTTCCCCGGGGAATGAGCTCCCAATACCCATTGCATAGGAGACCAAATGGGCTCCACAACGGGCTCGAGCGGTTGTGAGATACGAAAAATCGTTTGCCTCTGCTGGGAATCAGATCCTAATTCCTTCCGTAGCTACTAATATATATATATATAGAATATTTTGTTGCGCCGTGGGGAACTGAACTCTACATATCGGTGTGCTGTCCCATCCACAAGCTGGAGAAACACTACTTTAAGTAATTGCCTCCGTGGCGCGATGTTATGTTTTCTTCCTTTGATAAGCCGACGCGTTTTCACGGTGAACGTCCCGCAATTATTTGATTCCCTCTGTTCTCTGCGGACGAGATAAGTTAACAAAGCCACTAACAGTTGCTTCTGAGAAATCCAGTCAGGGCCTCCCACTACCAGTCTCTTCTCCCCGAACGGATTGGATTAGATGGACTCTGGTCCTGACGGACGCACGTCACCCCCCCTTCCGCCCCTCCTGGGATCACATTCCCGATAAGAGAGCTGTAAGACGTACCAACTCTCTCCATCTCACTTCCCTGCTTATTAACAAAATTCCCTCCTCTAATTAATAAGATATGATGGACAGCATTTGGGCTTGCGTCTTCGCCATTGTGTAGTACACCTGAATAATACAATGGCCATAATATCAACTGCAGTAGTGTATTTGATTAAGTCTGAATGTGCTTGCGTCATCATAACGTCTTGGGGGTGTACGGGAGGAGGGGGTGGATTTTGTGAAGAGGAACGGAGGGTTGTAAAGAGGGAAGGGGAGGTTTGTTAAACCTAGTAACAAGGAAAACAGAGACGTGAAGGGTAGAGAGTGAAATGCGGAGATAATGTATTGCGGGGAATCCATACTCTTGTGCTTCACAGTTGCTGAAGTCCGCCCCCCCACCCCACCCCACACGTTTTGGATACACAATGGGGTGTTTGTTGGACTAGTAACTGTAAGACATTGTATAGAATTAGCGCTGACGACTCGAGCACCGCTGTTCTCTCTCCTGTGCGGAACAGCTAAACTATGAGGTCGATATATCTCTAGTATCGATATCTCGATGTACGGTTATTCCCTATCACGGATTTTAGATAACGGGTTTAGTAGTGTGGGGAGAGATACTCAAAATGCTGCTGTTTAAATAATTGATATAGGATCATTCTTTATTCAGTATAAGACACAATCGAAAGGCTCTTAATTTATTCAGATTCAGCCCATATTTTCCAGATCAAAATTTACCTCCTTTTGTTCGGACAAGCAGACGCTTCTGTAAATTAAGTAAATAAAATTAATGCTAGGTCCTCATCTTACAGCTCCTAGTTGCTTTCAAGTGCTGTCAGATTTGTATTCGAAATTGTCTGAGAAATTAATGGATTTAGTGTAAAAGAGGCGTATATGCTTTTATTTTCTTTCAGAGATTCGGGTGTGTTTCTAAAGCAAGACAAAGGCTCTCTGATGGAGTGATAAAATACGGAGCCCAGAAACTGGCCTGAAATTATCCCATTCATCCGCCATCTTACTGACAGCTAACAGCTAAGAAGTAAAGATTTGGACTCGAATGTCCCTCCTTCTTATTCTGTTGCTCTGTACAATATTATGGTGTACATATAATGGCGAGTTCTTGTGAACCCGGTAATCACCCTTCCGGCATGAGCAGTACTTGCTTCTGGAGTCCGACGCCTTAGAGTCCGATAGAGGGTCACCGATGTTTAAGAGGAGAGCTGTCCCCATCTTTCGGGTTGAAGAGCAACCAAAGCGAGAGGGGACTTCGACGGGACCATAAGATTTCACATCTCAAAAGACAGAACTCTTCATAGTAACCCTCGTGGCAACCTGAAATCCAAGAACCTCTGGGTTCCTTAAGAGTCAGAAAAATTGTTTGAGTACCTTAGCAACTATCAGCTTCTCAAATTAGTCGCACATACAAACAAGATAAGTGTTGTAAGGGTATTGGCCAGGGAGCCCCAAGACGACAGGCTAGCTGGGAACGTAGATTGGCTCGGGGAGGGATCAAGCGGCTGGACCTCGTTAATTATTCTTCAATAGTTTGTTTAACGGCGCTCAATATACTTCACTAAGCTGTGTAGCTGTCAGTTGGCTGGAAATAGAGACCTTAATTTCACTGTCTAGCCCTTGAAGTGTTTATGTTACACTCACGTGAACCTAGATGTGTCGTAAAAGGTAAAGTTGCCCCTGTGCTTAATTACCTAAGTACTAAGCCGTGAAGATGTATGGAGGAGTAGTTGGAAATGAGTGCTCAGCTTCACGCTCCGGTCTCTTTACCCTAGGGGAAAGAGCCCCCCCCCGTACCCATTAGATAGGAGGATAAGTGGAACACCATAGCCGGTCTGGACGATATTTAGAAGAGAAAATTCTTGACTCTACCGGGACTCGAACTCCGACCCCTTGGTCGTCCATCCCGTAGTCAGTCGCTATACCGACTACGCTATCCAGACTCTCTCTGACTTCTAATATTAGAGACATATTCACATATTTATTTATTTACTCGTTTATTTGGGTAAATATCTTTTGGTTACTTATCTAGTTGGCTAGTCGGGTGTTGATATAAAGGTAGAGTTGTCTCTATGCTTAAGTAAGCTTCATGCCTTGAAGACATACGGGACGTTGAGATACAGGCCCTCTTCTCCACTGGGTGGAGGTAGGAAGTTAACTTCACGAGACCAATCGGAAAATCGGCCGGTACGCTTTGAATGTGTGACCGAAGCCTGCCAGCGCGCCTGCCTGCCTGCCTGCCTGCACGCTACCCCAAAAGCGACCCCTGTTTTCTCGGTCCACAAGCCTGTAGCGCAGTCACTGTACCTAGTCAAAGTCGAAGTTATATTAGATGGACGGTCAGTCAGCTAATCTATCATGGTGTCAAGCCCCCTGTGGGGCCCAAGACCAGATTTTTGTTACTGTCGGACAGTTCAGGGTTTTTGACGCGGGGCTCCCTCTCTGAGGAGAAGACGGGTCTGTCGTTTACAATCGCTGCTGGCCTTCGCCAGCACAGTTATTCTCGGGTACGAGTCCCGTAAGACTCATGGAAATATTTTACTCTCTCAGCTTCGAGACTCCCTGTTTTTATATCCTTCAAGAACAGGGTGGCTCAGTTATCCCCCACACTATACCTACTGAGCTATACCTGCCTTTGTATTGTCAATGAGTAGTATTACACTCGTAGTTAGTTAGGTAATTAGTTTTTTTTTCTTATTCGCTTAGTGGGGCTGGAGTCCAACTGGGTCCAGTCGGCACTGCAGCCACTGACTGGACTATTGTACCTGCCCCGGGTGAATATGATGATGGAGAATTTGGTGGAATGAATATTGACAGGGGAAATCGAAGTACTTGGAGATAACCCGCCCCAGCGCCACTTTGTCCACTACAAATCCCACTTGACCAGACCCGGGGTCGAACCCGGGCCGTCGCGGTGGGAAGCCACCGACAACCGCTTGAGCTATGGCGCGGCCTCTAGGTAATTTGTTAATCAATAAGACAGAAAGTGAATAGGACAGTCCCTTAGTTGGTCAGTCACTAATTTAGTCAGTATGTTAGTTAAGTCATAGAATCAGAACTAGTCAGTGGCGGCATGAAAGGAAGGCTAGGGCTAAACTGAAAGGACCGTGAAGCCAGGGAAGAAGAAGAAGAAGAAGAAGAAGAAGAAGAAGAAATGAACATATGGAATTACCACAAGTTCGGTGTTAAGATGCGTGTTTAATGAAAATTATTCTATCGGTGCACTGCCATTTGACCTCAAATTCTGCAAATAGCCCTACTTCCTCCGTCCCCAAGCGCGCAAAGAATTCCCACAGACCGGATATCTCCCCGAAGAGAGAGTGCGGTACGCGGTGAATGGACTCGTTACACCCCCCAACTACCACCTCCCCCTCACCAACCACGCGCTACGGTCTTGCCATGAGCTTTGGTTTACCAGTTTTTTTTTTTTTGCCGGTTACACAGTTTGATTCGTGGAGCCCACTGGATTTTATGACATCTTCATCATTATGTGCAAGAATGTATGAGTGGAGATAGCTCGGTCGGTATAGCGACTGCTTATGGGCTGTAGTTCGAGTCCCAGTAAAGGCATGATATTGCTCCTCTCCACGTCATCGAGACCGGCTCTGAGGCCCACTCAACCTTCTATCCAATGGGTATCGGGGGCTGTTTCCCCGGGGGTAAAGCTGCCAGGGCGTGAAGCTGACCACTCACCTCCAACTAGTGCCGCGGTCAAGAAGACGTGGATATATACATCCACTCCCCTATACGCCTTCATGACGTAGTGCTTAAATAGTTAAGCACAGGGACTACTTTACCTTTACCTTAATAAGTAGAAGCGTGCCTTGTTTTCGCATTGAAATTTTAATCATTCCAGGTGTAACGCGCCTAAGCATATGTTGTGTGCCGAATATCTATGAGCTTACGTCATCTACACGTAGTGACGTATTTCGTTATGTCGTCATTAGAAATTTGCTAGATTCTGTTTTCAACGAACGATGGAACCAAAAGCGCCATACCAGAGAACTCGTTGAACGTTTCTCCTGTAAAGTTGGCTATATTGGGGGCACGCGGTAGCGTAGTTGGTTGAGTCACTATGCTACAAGCCGGAAGGTCACGGGTTCGATTCCCGATCAGGTCATTGAATTTTTTTCAATTCACCTAATTCTTCCAACCGCACTACGTCACTCAGTCTCTAATAGAAATGAGTACCAGGAATCTTCCTGGGGGTAAAAGGAGGCCGCTAGGGTGTGAGAGCTATCTAGTAGTTAAGGCTAAAATTCAGGGGCATTTGGTCACACATGACTTTTTTTTCCCCCACTAAGTCTCCATGGATACGTAGGCTCTCATGTTGAGTCCAGCAGAGAAAGTTCGCAGTTTCCCCTTGTGGAATGTTTAACAACGCTATCGGTACCTCGATATCGCCACTCCTTTTCAACTTTGCCTTAGAATGTGCCATTAAGAAGGTCCAGAAAAAGTGCAACGGTACACATCAGCTGTTGGTCTATGCCGATGATGTGAATCTACTGGGTGATAATATAGATACCATAGAGAAAAACACAAAACTTTAATTGACGCAAGTAAAGAGGTTGGTCTAGAAGTAAACACAGAGAAAATTAAGTATATGTTGCTGTCTCGTCACCAAAATGCAGGGCAAAATCATGACATGAAGATAGGAAACAGATGTTTTGAAAATGTGGCACAGATCAGATATTTGGGAACAATGATAACAGATCGAAACCTGATTCAGGAGGAAATTAAGAGGAGATTGAACTCGGGTAATGCTTGCTACCATTCAGTCCAGAACCTTTTGTCTTCTCGTCTGCTGTCCAAAAACATAAAAATTAGAATATACCAAACTATAATTTTGCCTGTGGTTCTGTATGGGTGTGAAACTTGGTCTCTGACATTAAGGGAGGAACATAGACTGAGGGTGTTTGAGAACAGGGTGCTGAAGAAAATATTTGGACCGAAGAGAGATGGAGTGACAGGAGGTTGGAGTATACTGCATAATGAGGAGCTTCATAACTTGTACTCTTCTCCAAGTATAATTAGAATTATCAAGTCAAGGAGGAAGAGGTGGTCGGGGCATGTAGCACGAATGGGGGAGAGGGGAATGCATATAAGGTATTGGTGGGAAAGCCAGACAAAAGAGACCACAGGGAAGACCAAGGCGTAGGTGGGTGGACAATATTAAAATGGATCTTAGAGGAATAGGATGGGATGGGATAGATTGGATAGATCTGGCTCAGGATATGGACCAGTGGAGGGCTCTTGTGAACACGGTAATGAACCTTCGGGTTCCATAAAATGCTGGGAAATTCTTGAGTAGCTGCACAACTGGCGGCTCCTCCACAAGGGCGCAGATCCATGAGTAAGTAAGGAAGTCAGTATCTCGACCGTACAGCATCAAATGGCAGATCAAGTGATGAATAGTGAATTGGAAGGAATTAGGAAGGTAGCGGTTTTTGGTCTAATGGAGGTACTTTCTGAGAATCTGGAGGGACTGAGGAAGACGATAATCAGTCAGTATAGCGGATGTTTCGGTTGGGTTTAGAACCGAACATCTTTCGAATAAAATTCCAGAGCCAGACCTATCGGTTCTGTGTAGTGTATGTCATGCAATGTATGCATCGGACTAGTATGCATGTGGCAACATGTAACTTGACAGATAGGTACAAAGGATTAGTAGATCTGCTCCCTACGTCTTCGGGAAAAAGACGGTATGTCCCTCCGTGTTCGCCTTCATGGAAAGCTCATACACCTATATCACACATACATACGAAATGGCCGCAAGGTTTTAATGAAATTCAGCCAGTAAAAGAAAGTAATTAAGCATTATCTCATGAATACATGTTGGAGTGGACCTCGGCGCCAGGTGGAGGTCAGTGGTCAGCTTCACAATCCGACCGCCTTACCTCCAGGGAAATAACTCCCATGTACACATTCATCATAAATTTAGGTGAAATCCAGAACTGGTCTGTGCAATATAGAGTTGAGGAAAACCTCTTGCTTCTGTCGGGAATCAAAACATGGTCCTGCAGCCCGTGACCCGTCATGCAGAGAGAGCTCTCCCGGCCAGTTTATTGAAATACCGTTACTGTGAAACACCCTCTGACTTACTTATTGTTCTACTAAACGATTAACTGACTCACTGGAATATTGAATACTGAATGCACTTTCCTTCAGTTCGCGCAACAAAATTCGAAAATGCCCCAGTCAAATGAACCTCTGCTTCTGCTTCGTCCACACATTTGTCATTACGCATTCCAAGACATATAACTTATATAGTTGATGAAGTGCAATTAAATTATCCAATGAATAATTCAAGATGATGAGTTTTTGGACTGTGTCTGCCTTGGAGTATTGTGAAAGAATACGACATTTCAGAAAGTACATCTGTTGAAACGTTAGGTAGTCACCTACGCATGTGATTGAGAGTAAATCCTTCCAGTCGACCCAAGTGCGTTGGTATCTCGCAACCCCTTTCTTCCAAGGACCGGAAACAGATCCAGTTTCCGAAACACTGTGCTCCTTCAGCGCACCAGACGACGCAAGGCGTCCGGAAGTGCAGCCAATAATTCTGAGTGTAGGGCGGCTTCGTCAGGATCTGTAGAAATTATTTCCTTAAGTTTTTATATACAGGAGAAATTTTGCCGCGGCTACACGTCGATTCGAGCCTTAGTTGCCTCTAGTCGTTCAGTGCCTAGGATGCAGGACAGAGAAACGTGATCGGGACTCGAACCCACGACTCCACTACAGGCCTCAAACAAGAATTTGCCACGTCACTCGTTTCTCCGATTAGAAACAAGTTATGAAATGAAAACAAAATTTTCATGCAAAGTAAATAGCCTGGTCTACTGAGTTACTACACCTTTTAGGTCAGATCACTCCGAAACGTCGATGAATATCTACCAAAGTGCACTAGAGAGAACTGAATTTATGTTATTATCTTCGTTGAAACCTGACATCTCTTGAAAAATAGAGTCTTTTGTATTGTAACGCACTTCGGATATAAGTCGACGCTTCGCAGGAATATATTATTCTTATTTTCAGGGCCGAAGAATAAATCTAGGAAGAATGCAGTAGAAACAGGCGGCAAGCTGAGATCTTGGTTTCTTGCTTGCTTATTCTTCGACCTCGAACATGGAAGGGATACTTTTTTTTTTCGGAAAAGTCGGGCTCTCTCTGAACTACACGGCGTTACAACACAGAAGGTCGTGTTCTTCACGGTGACCAAAGCGAGAACATCAATTCCAACAGTAATATCTTAATGCAGACATATCCTATGAAGTAATAACGGTGAGAGTTACATCTTCTGGGACTTAATGCTCTGCAGTCCGCTGAAAGTCAACCGACTTTTCGAAGAAACATGTCGTCTCCTTCTTCAGGGTCGAACAGTTGGTCAAACAAGAAACCAGCGTGAAGCAGGTGTTAAGCAGAGCCAATAACTAGATTGAAAAAGCTGTCTTTTGGAAAGTGACGCGGTATGATCTTACGGAAATTGACCAGCATTTCGGAGGAATGAACTGTCTCTGTCTTCAAGGAAGAAGGGTAAGCCAAAACAAAGATCTGTAAAAAAAAAAACGCAGCAAGACTCGATACCGAAGAATAAGAGACAACTTGATATTTTTCTGCAGCATCAAAACAGTGATTTGACAATGAATATGAGAACGTGAAAGTGAGTGCTGGAGACAGGAGAATGTCTTGCGTGGGGGAAAAAGTATGCAGAAAAGTAAAGAATTGTTAAGAAACGAAAGAAAAAAGACGCAGAAGGAGACATGAAAGCCTCTAGAAGTAGAAAACGGGGGAACCTGAATACAAAACAAAACGTACAGACTGGAATAAGAGAGACAGCGTGAAGAAGCTGAGTTTCGTGTCTATCGATTGCTATTTATTTCAGTGCGTCCGTTGTGTCGGAACTTTCCGAGATGAGTTCTGTATGCCCATCTGTGTGGACTTCGACCCAATCCGACCGCCACAGCACGCAAGCATCTAACTTACTCTGTCTCTATTTTAACCCATCCTTTTTCCCCTTTCCCTCCCTCCCACCTATTTAACCTCATAGGTAGGTCGTCTACCTTCCCGTCTTTTCTTCCGAAGCGTGTTTACAGTTGACAAGGAGTTCACCTGCAAACTTAAAAGTAACGTCGAGATTTTCAAGCTTCTGGTTAGATTTTTCACTGCGCCTCTGTGGTCTAGTGATCAGAGTTCCTGTCTACAAATCCAAATGTCCCGGGTTCGATTCCCGGCGCTACCAGATTTTTGAGAAATAGTAGGTCTGGAACGGGGTCCACTCAGCTTCGTGAGGATAATTGAGGAGCTATTTCAAGGAAATAGAGGCTCAGGTCTATAAAATCGAAATTAACAGACGTGAGGATTCGTTGCGCTGACCACGCGACATCCTCTATCCGCAAAAGCTGGCACTAACTTCGTCGGCAAGCGGCGGTCGCTCGGTCGGTATAGTTAGCTTACGGACTACAGGCCACGGAGTTTGTTTGTTTTGTGATTAAACGACGGTATTTGAGCCGGGATAGCTCAGTCGATACGGATATTACGTTACGAGCTAAGCAGCCGAAGAATCGGTGTTCAATTCTAGGCATGAGTAAGAGAATTATCTCTTTTCCGCAGCGTCCATATTTGTTCTAGTGCCTACGCAGCCTTCTGTCCAGTGGGTTCCAACGAATCTTTCCCTAATGGTTAAGAAACTGGGGCAACACCTCCCACTGTGTTAAGAATGACTGGAACTGTACCTCCACTCGCACGCGTCTTCATGACATGATGCTTAATTAATAACAGGAACTACTTTTCCCAAGGTAAGGTAAAGTTTCCCCTGTGCTCAACTAATTAAGCACTACGCCATGAAGGCGTGTGGGGGAATGGACCTATAAATCCACGTTTCTTTGACCTCGGCACTAGGTGGAGGTGAATGGCCAGCTTCACGCCCCTGCCACTTTATCCCCAGGGAAAGAGCCTCCGGTACCCATTGGATAGGAGGTTTGATGGACCCCAGAGCCAGTCTGGACGATTTGGAGAAAAGAAAGTTCTTGACTCTACCGTGACTCGAACTCCGACCCCTCGGTCGTCCAGCCAGTAGCCAGTCGCTATACCGGCTGCGCTACCCTGGCTCCAATACTTTACCTCCCCCCCCTTGTCACTATAGCCCCAGTGGGCCTAGGCCTACCTCCATGAACTTCTCCTTTCACTTTGATCTTACACGTTCGGTAGGACTCCTTGGGCGGGTGATCAGCTCGTCGCAAGGCCTCTACCTGTACACAAACACAGAAGAACGCACACACACACAAACTAAACATCCATGCCCTGGGTGGGATTCGAACCCACGATCCCGGTTTCCAAGCGAGCGAAGACAGTATACTTTACCTATACTGGACAAAATTATCACGCGTCATAGGTTAGCGTGACTAATAGTAATGATCTCTAGATTTGATGATTGGGTTTATTGGACGTCTCTATTACAGTTGTACTTGATTATAACAGTTCACACATTGAACCCCTTCTCAGTAACGAATATCTCACATGTTGTCTGGTTCTTAAACTTGTCTCCTCTACTCAGTAGGACTGACCCATTCCTGCGAATCAATTGTGTGTACTTTCATGACCCGATGCGGACAGCGGACGGAACACCATGTCTTACAGTTCCACTGTTATTCTGTGTAGTCGTTGCTGTGGGAACGATGTTTACCTAGCCGTTGTCAAGCAGCATATGTCTCTGTTGCGCTTCTCTGACCACGCACTTTCGGTTTTCAGGCGTCATGTCACAAAATTTAGAAATATGAAACCAGTTTTGTTAATCATAATGTAAGGTAAATTTGCTCCTTTGTCTGATTAATTGAATACCACGCCATTAAGACGTGTGGAGGGAGTGGAAATATAACTCCACCATTCTTAATCTCGATACTAGATGGAGGTGAGTGGTTAGCTTCGCGTCCCGGCCGCTTTAGCCCCTGGGAAAGAGCCCTCGTTACCAATTGTATAGGAGGCTGACTTATCCATAGACGTTGCGGAATAGAGAAAAATGTCTTGTACATGCCGGGAATTGAACTGTGGTCTTCCAACTCATAGCCCATCACTGTACCTACTGTATCGTGTGGTCGTAGTGCATATAAATGGACATCAGAAACTATTAACAAACCGCAGACCGCGTGGAGTAAGAATTTAAAGAAAACATTTACAGAAAGAGTCTAGGGCAACTGAAACCGGAAGTGACGGAGAAGAGACCAAAGCGGATCTCAGATACTGCTATCGGCTGCTTCATGCTGGTTTCTTCTCTGGCTTGCTCGCCAACGTTGAAGTTGGAGGTGACGTTTTCCTCCGAAAATTCAGTCGACTTTCAACTCTTGAAAGGACCTAATCTGTGACTACTTGGTGACTTCATATGAAGGAAGACTCCATCTTGTGGATCGACGCAATTTTCATGGCAGTAAAAGAATAGGAGAAGTGGGAACGATCCCAAAAAGTAATGTTCATATTGTATGTGCTTCTTGAACAGGCTGTAGTGTTGTGTTCGTGTATTATTAACATGTGAGAGGCAAGAAAATTGCGGAACTTCAGTTCGGTCTGTCTTGCAGCAACAACAACGATTGTATAAATACTTCCAGCCTGATGGCGTTCAGAGCAACAGTGACATAAAGTGAAACTCATTATTTGTACCGATTGAACTGGTGTGTATCACAGCCGGTGTAGCGACAAGCCCGTAGCGTCTAGACTCAGCTACCATTTCTGTGGGTATCGATGGTCCCTTCACTGTTTGCAAAACGACTGGGGCGTGAAGCTGACCACTCACCTTCTAGTGCGGAGGTTAAGATTTGTGGAGTTGTACCTCCACTTATCCATGCGTCATAATTCTAAAATAAGGATAGATTTTGCTGGGGTTGTAGTAATATTCCAGAGTCGGGAGAGTTCAGTCGGTATAGCGACGGTCTACGAGCTGGACGACCGGGGTTCTATTCCCTGCATTGTCAAGAGATGATTCTCCACACACAGCGTCCAGACCGGTTCTGGGGTCCACCCAGCCTCCTATCCAATGTGTATCAGGGAATTTTTAACCGGAGGTAAAGCGGACGGGGTGTGAAGCTAAACATTCACCTCAGTCTAGTGTCGAGGTCAAGAATGCTGGAAATCTACCTCTATTCCCCCATATGTCTTCATGGCATAGTGCTCACTTAATTGATTAAGCACAAGGACAGTACGCCTCATTCATTTCCTGGAGACACTCGGTTTGACTACCAATTGTTGATTGTGTAGCTGTTTGTGTATTTTCGTCGATTCGTTCAGACACGCTTGGAAAGTACCTTGAAATCGGCCACGACTGTCTCTTCCAGAATGCGTAGTTTCTCTTCATTCGGATCGTTTCACTTCAGCCAAGTTTACACACTTGGACGAGTTCCGTTAAATGGCTTAGAGCCTTAAGTGAAGCTTGCTTAACAAAATGTTTTTCATTTTTAGAATTTTAAGATAGACTTCACGTTACCGGGGCTTTACCGTCAGTGACGAAATGAGTAGAGCACGTGACAGGTACAGGCGGACGAGAAACTCGTACAGAATTTTACTCTTCACATCTGAAGACCAGGAACCACTTCGAGGACCAAGGAGTAGATAATATTTTTTCTTTTAAATTACTTAATGGAGCACACGGTAGCGTAGTTTGGTGAAGCACTCTGCTACAAGCCAGGATGTCGTGGGTTCAATTCCAGGTGAGGTAATTGGAATTTTCAATTGACCTACTCCTTCCAGCGGCACTATGGCCCTGGGGTCGACTCAGCCTCTAACAGAAATGAGTACCAGGAATCTTCCTGGGGTAAAGGACGGCCCGGCGAGTAAGGCTGACAACATCACCGCCATCTGTGAGCCTATTTTCTAGAAAATGTGGGAGCCTCGACGTCTCAAACGCCTTTGGTCCTCCATGGCCTGTTACAGGATAGTCTTACCGTTACCTTTGAGACACTTTACAACGCTATGAATAAGTACATTATATAGCGTTGGATGGAAACGTGACTGATGAATCAATAATTTAAATGGATTTGGAAGGAAACAGTCATGAACGTAGGAAAAGCACAGCAGGATAGTCTCTGAGTCTTCGTAGAGATTCGAACCTAACATCTCTCGTATACAAATCTAGAGCGTTACCTCTAAACGGCAGATTTCGGTCGTAAATAATAATACAATTGACATTAAAGAAACAGTGTAGTCTGTGAGTTAGTAGATTGTATTTTTCTGGTTCAGGATAAGGTCCTATGGCGGACTCCATTAATCATAGTAGTGAAATCTAGGGCAGTATGCACGGCGGTTCGTGTACTGATTGTCTGAGCTTCAGAGGAAAGGCTGAAAAATCTCGGTATCTACTTGCAGTAGCGATGATATGCTCAGTGCAGCGGTGATAAGCCACTTTGACATAGAATGTTTGAGTTGTAGAACGAATTATGATTCATCTAGAATAGAACCATGGAAGGGAGTCTTAACTTTCTCCCGATGCAGGATTCCAAATGTATCATTCTCTCTCTTTCTTTCTCTCTCTACGTCGTTCTCGTACTAATTTCCCTCCTCCACGATCTGATCTTCCCCTTTGCACCCCCCCCCCTCGCGGAAACTCTCGCTGGCCCCCTTGGCGATGTGTATTACTGGGAGTTAAACAATTGCCTGTAGTTCTGCAAGCGACCACGAAAACTTAAAGGAGGGGGGCCAATCAATGATTAGAGAGAACAGAAATCGCTTGCTATCTCTTCAAGTTTCATCTGAATGCTAACGCCGTTCCTTTTCGTGTATTGATTAAGATTTCACTGCGGTGTTAATGTTAACAGGGCCGCCAAAATCGGAGTTGCGTTCTTTCTTAGAGCGCCATTTTCTGTGTTCCTTACTTTACGTACTGGTTCCCTTTCAGCTGCTTAAATGTGTGGAGTGGAGTGGAAGGATGGTTGTGTCTTCTGTGTAGGTTACTGGAACATAATATTAATTAGTGTGACTATAGAATGATCGGCTTTATTGGACTCTTTGATACAGCGCGTGACTAAAATTTACAGGTCACTATTACATACATACTAGTGTCCACAGTCACATCTTTACTACCGGTTGCTTGGTAGTGGCTTCCAACGTCGGTCGTTCCCCTTCCTCTGGGTTTCCCAACTGTCCCCAGCCTCAGCTACAAGCTTCTAAGAGCAACAGCTTATAACGACTGAACCCCTACCTAACTCACTAACTCACCAGCCGACTGACTGCTGACTCCTCACACTCCACTAACTGCAACAACTAACTGAGCCCTGATTACAACATCTCGGCCCGGAGCGTGTAGAAAACATTGCTCCTCTGTTGCAGTACAGTTGTTGCCGTGGAAGCATGCTTGTTTAAGGAGCCGTTTCTTAGTAACTTCTGTTGTATAGTTGCTTATTTCGCGGCCGTTGCCTAGCAGCGGGTTTACAAGCCACATTATTTTACGTCAGTGTCTAGACCAAGGGTCTCCAAACTACGGCCCGCGAAAGAATTGTGCAGAAATGCGCCACTTGAACTAGTTTTCCAATTAGTACTGGTAAATGTGATTCCGAGCTTATTGACCTGACATATTATACTGCAGTTCGATGGCTTAGCTGTGGAAAGGTTCTTTCGCGCTTCTTTCAGCTCAGGAATGAAATTGATATATTTCTTACCGAGAAAACCATCACGAACCACTTTTATCAGATACCGAGTGGCTTTGGAAATTGGCATTTTTTGCTGATCTGGTGAACCATATGAACCATTTGAATTTAAAGTTCCGGGGTGAAAATAACTTAGTCTGTGCTTTATTTGCACTTATCAAGGCATTCAGAGCAAAGTTGATACTTCTGGAAAGGCAAGTGAAAAAATGTAACTTTGTTCATACACGTACGCTACACTGTGCAGAGTTGCAAAAAAGGGTGAAGCAGAATTTCCTTCCTCGTTTGCAAATTTAGTCATTTCAGGTTTGAAAGAACAATTTCGGAAGCGATTTGCTGATTTGGATTCCAGTGCTCAGGAAATTAGATTGTTTCAAAATCCGTTTGACTGTGATGCTGCAGATGTCCCAAGTCAAATTCAAATGGAAATTATTGAACTTCAGGAAAATTATCATATTAAAGACAAATACAAGGAAGGAAATTTGATCGAATTTTATAAATTTCTGAACTCTGAGCAATTTCCAAATTTAAAGAAATTTGCTTGTAAATTTATCTCCATTTTTGGGACGACATATCTGTGTGAACAAACTTTTTCCCAGATGAAGTACATCAAGTCGAAATACAGGGCAAATTTATCCGATGAACATTTAAAGTCGCTACTTGTGATTAGCGTTTCAAAATTTGAACCTCAATTTAATCAGATTTTAAGAATGCAAAAAGAGTTCCATCATTCACATTAATTGTTTTATTATAATTTGTGATGAAAATATGAGCATTTGCTGCTACTGTCTGATGTCATTAATATACAAAAATTTATTCTCACGTACTTTGTATTTAGTTTATGAAATTCTGTGCTTTTAATAAAACTCATATACCTAGAGTTATTAATTTCTCATTTTATCCGCCCCGTTGAAAGTGCTGAATTACCTAATGTGGCCCGCGGTTCGAAAAGTTTGGAGACCCCTGGTCTAGACTATATAGTACCGAGTGGTAGCAAGCTCGATGAACAATTAATTGGAAGGAATGTGGAAGGGGCCGGTTGTTGTCAGACACCAGAAGATCCTGAACAGATATTAAGTATCTGATGCAAAGTTACTTACCCTTGACTTACTGAGGCGATGTCGCTAAGAAAAAGGAAATAAGGAAGAATTAAGAAAAAGAAAATAAAGAAGACTGAAGAATGAGAAAAGAGGAGGAACGAATGGAGATTTCACGGACTGAACTAAAACGAACGAAGGAAATGTTGCAGTACAGTGTACAGAATTAAGCTGAAGGAGAGAGAGATGAAAACCACAAAAAGGGAAAGTACGGGAAAGACGGGGAGAAGGAAATACAGAACTAGCTTAAGATTAAAAGCAATGAAACAAAGAAAGTGGATATAAATAAAATAACGTGATACACCATGAAGAGAGGAGCAGTAGTAGGGAAAACAGAAAACAGAGAACCAGGAGTATTTTGACTAGTCTGTCCCGGAGGTTCCCAAACTTCTGTCCGTTGCTCCTCTCTCATTTATATATTTAATAAATTTCACGCCCTCCTTCCAAAACATGTGCAGACAGATTTCGCATAATGTTTAGCTATAACCAAATATTTTTAAATAATTTACTATATTTTATTCAGTTAATTGAATTTAAAGGTCTGAAATGAAATTAGGCTTCATACCTGGATTAGTAAGGGCAGGGATAGCCCAGTCTGTTTAGCGACTGGCTACGGGCTGGACGGCCAAGGGGTCGGAGTTCGAGTCCCGGTGGGGGCAAGAATTTTCAGTTCTCCATGTCGTCAGGAGCGACTCCGGGGCCCACCCAGCCTCCTATCAAATGGGAACGGGGGGCTCTTTCCCCGGGAG